>NW_028258312.1:14545454-14848484 GCF_053883595.1 Heterocephalus glaber | reverse complement strand
ATTTTCCTTTCTTCGTTATTTCATTAACTTTAAAAAGAAAAGCTGAAAGTCTGGGAGAGAACATGTATAATCCTTGACCAATTGTGTGAACCCAGTTATTGCTATGTATACATCATATAGTATGTAAGAAGATACAAAAGTTGAATTAATATGTCTACTTCCTTGTTTACAGGGAGAATAGCTTGTGTTCCGGTGGCTGAGCTTTTACAGCTAAATTTCCTATTACCATTTGTTGATTAATTTGCAGGATTGACTTATCTCTGCTACAGGTCTTCTTAATCATTAAAGGCTTAATTGACTTGTTGCTTGGTAAATGGACCAGACTTCTCAGTCACATCATGAATTGGAATGATAGTGTTCTGCCCAGTAAGCTGTCACATAACAGTATGATTGTAAGAGTAATTTGCAGAAACTTTAGACAAATTGCTGAGGTTTCACAAGTGTAAATTCTATCAAGATCATGTTTTGTGCATTTATATTTATCAGTGGGTACATTTTTATTCATTATTATGTTTCTTTAGTACTATGTTATGGCAATAATTCAATGGTTTCTCTAAAATAGTCTAAGGTTCTGAAAAGGCAATTAAGGTAGATGGTGTACATGAGTGCCCTTTAATTGCACATAGTCATCCACTTAGATACTTTTTCTTTGATTTATTCAATATTTATCAAACAACATGTTGTATTTAATTGTATTTGTAATGCAGCCACAAAAGTTCTTGTTTTCACGTATCAAAAACTTTTTATTTAGCTAGGAAGAAATATACATATAGAGCACAGGATATGTGTTATGAAAACAGCCAACTGGGCCGAGGATTTAGCTCAAGTGTTTCCGGCACCTGCCTAACAAGCGCAAGGTCCTGAGTTCAATCACCAGTACAAAAAAAAAAAAAGTCAATAAAGGACCAAGTTTTATTTAATTGACAGAAAAATTAATTTCAGAGATTTAGCTTCAGAATCCAGTCAGACTATTATAAGCAAAAAGGTTCATGTTATTATTCTTATGACAAGATGTCCTACTACATTAAAACATCTTTAAATTCAGTGCCATTTGAAACATTTTAAGGAACATACATTTGTATAACTTAATGAAGTGCTATTATTATTCTCATCTTCCAAATTTGTAAATGTAGATATAGCAAGATTAATTACTTTTTCCAGTCATGAACTGTAGGAGAGCTTTGAAACGTAACCACCAAATTATCTTGAGTGCCTCATTCACAGTAAGTGTTTGGTAAATACTACAAAAATAATACTTCCCTTTCTCTTTTTGAAATAGACGGTGTTATGGTTTTGTGCTGATGTCCCCTCAAAGCCTCATGCGCTCATAGGTGGGAGTTTTGGGTGGTGATTGGATCATGGGGAAGCACTTTATCCTCTGATGAGTTTATAGATCAATGTGATGTTGGGAGGTGAAGCATGGTTGGAGGAGAGGGGTCACTGGGGGAGTGGCATGGAAGGGTGTGTCTCCTCTCCTCCATTGATCTCTCTCTGCTTCCTGCCAGCCATGCTTTGAGCAAATCTCTGCCATACTACCATGTCTTGGAACCATCTGGCTATGGACTGAAGGATCCACAAACAGTGAGAGTAGATTACTTTCTTTCTTTTTTTTTTTTTTTTTTTTTTGGTACCAGGGATTGAACTCGGATCCTTGCACTTGCAAGGCAGGCACTGGAACTACTAAACTAAATCCCCAGCCCAGAGAGTAGATTACTTTCCTTCTTTAGTTGTTGGTATCAGGTTTTGTGTCTCAGTGAAAGAAGATAATTTAGACAGATACCATTATATCTATGGAGGTTTTTTTGTTGTTCAAAATTCCATCTATTAGTATACTCTAATATTATCCCTAAATTTTATTAACTTCATTGACAATTTTTTATTGAATGTTCAGATATAACTGTAAGAAAGAATATATTTCACTTCCTAATCCTCTATGACGATGTTCTTTAAGACCTCACAGTAAGAATTTTCACATAAAGAATATAAAACCTTAATGAGACAGTCACAACTGAATCGTGAAGTCTGCATAAATATCTTATTATTTATTAAAAAAACCAGAAACCCAACCCAATAAATTTTCATTTATCACCTCAAAGTATTTGTAGCTCACAATATTAATAAATTTCTTGAGAATTTATTCCCCAGAGTTACCGAATATATATAGTACAAAGCTTTTCACCCCATATCTCATCTTTGTGTTCTTAATTCTGATATTATAAATTTGAATTTTTTACTCCAAACTTTAAGAACTCAATTTACAATTTTGGGATTCATAATACATTCATATCCAAACAACAATGCTCAGGAAAGATTATTTTATGAAATCAGAAAACCCAAGAAATTATGTTGAAACTCCCATAGCATAGTTCTATAGCTTAGTTCCATCCATGATAATTTAGTATACATGAGGAGGTACTAAAGCACTCTGACCTGAGTTTTGAAACAGCTATTTATGGGATGCATAACAGAGAAGGGAGAAGGACCAGAAATTAGTAAATATACCATAGTTGTATAGTTAGTAAAAGTTTCACAAACTGAATACCCTCATTTAAACAGTCATGAAACAAATAACTGACATACCGGGAACTCCCCACCGAGTAATCAGTACCCTGATTTCTTACACTATAAATTAGTTTATCTGTTGAGCACATGATGAAAAGAGATCATTTATATTTTCTTTTTTTTTCTGACATCTGTCATCATCATGCTTGTGAAACCCATGCATAATATAGTGAGTATATTCATCCCTGAATGTAGTCTCATTCATGGGCGCATATCTTTTTCTGAACAAATATGCAGGAAGAAAATTAAGGAAGAAGTCATTTTGATTGTCTTTGAATCACCTAGGTTATTCTATTTTTGTCTTGAAGCATAATACCTGGCTTCTCTTGAGATAGCTGATGAGGACTGTGGTTCATACTGCTACACAATCTTCTTGTTAAATTATCCTTGGCCACATCCTTAGTGTTTTCTTTTGAACTTGGTTTCTCAGATTTTTTTTTTTAATATAGATGAGGTATGAATTTTCTGAATCTTTAATTTCTATTTCCATTTCATATTAGGTAATTTGCATTTTACTCTAAGTCTCAGGAATATCTAAGCTGTACCAACAACAGTTTTCTTAGGAGTAGCTTCAGCTAAATATCCAATTTTATCATCCATGAGATATCTTACTCAAAACAGAGGAACATAGACACAATTCTTCCAAGTTCTTTGCTACTTTAAAACAAAGGTGGCCTTTTTTCCAGGTCCCCATGATATGTTCCTTATTTGTCTCTGAGATCTCATCAGAGTGGCTGGTAGCATCTGTGTTTCTACCAGAAGTCTGCTCATTTTTACTAAAACATTCTTTAAGAAGATTGAGGCTTCCTCTACACTCCCACTCTTTTCTTTCTGAACCTTCTCCAGAATCTCCCTACTGACCCATTTATGGTTAAGTTGCTATTTCCAGAATGAGCTCCAAATTTTCATAGTTGGTGCCCATTAATCAATTCCATGGCCACTTCCAAATTTTTCAGTGTTTGTGGCAGCAGTACTCTCATTGTTCAGCCTTTGTTCTTTCAGGTTACTTAACAAATTGTCATATACTAAATAGCTTATAAATAACAAATTTATTTCTCATGATTTGGAAGGGTAGCAAGGTCAAGAGTAAAGTGAAGGCATATTCATTGTTTGGGCTTCTTCACTACAGTCTTCTCACTACAGTTTCCTCCTCAAAGGGCTAAGGGAGCTCTCTGGGGTCTCTTTTCACTAAAACACTTATTTCATTTTTAAGGACTCTGTCTTCATGATCTAATACACTCTCAAAGACCACACTTCCAGGTAACAGAAAATTTGGGACTAGGTTTCAGTATATGAATAGGAGGGTGTAAACATCCAGCATATTAAAAAAGGAAAATTATAAATTGCAAAAATTGACTTCAGAATGAAATTCTGATCCTCAGAGGCAGTGTTACATAACTGAAACCTAAACTGTGGTACATCCAGGGAATGTCATACTATATTGGTGATAAAGAAATGCTACCTTTGAAAGAAAATGTGCTATTAAATAATGAAGTATTCTAATTTGCTGAAGACCTTCCCTGAAAAGAAAGCACATTTTGATTTGTTACTAACTTTATTCATGTATTTTCTAAGTGCTCCTTCTTATTTGTCATTAACTCATTCAGAGTTAGCTCCCAGTGAACAAATTGGAAACTATGAACTTTGTTAATATTCCTTGATTCAGTTTTATGGATTCAAATTTATAATTTTATTATTTATAACAGAGATAACTGCTTAGAGAAAAAAGAGAAATAATTGATTCTTCCTCCTTTGTTATAATTCATAACCTCTAAATCAATAAACTCTCAGAAAATAAAGCTAAGAGGATGATACATAGTAAATGAAAAATAATGTTAGCAGCAAAAAACAAAGACAGATGCCAAAATCAGCAATTAAATATAAAGATTGACTAAGAGAAAATAGAAAACATTTTTCTGTTATCTAGACTTTATTCAAGAAGGACAAAATTCCAGGTTAATAGAATAAAGATTTTCCAAAAATTCACTATAAGAAAAATATAGAGATAGCATTTCAAAACTCTCCTAAAATGTAAAAATTTACAGAAAAATGTAAAATGAAAATCAATAGTTTAATCAAACACCTTTTTCTATTTGAGGAAAATTTATAGGTACACTAAAAGACTCATATATATTATGTTAATTTCAATTTTTAGTCACATGTAATATTAAATCATTTTAAAATAAAGTACAATAACACTAAACTCAATAAGTATGGCCTTTTAATTTATTAAGTTACATTATGCACAGAAACTTAATGAAATATAATGTATTGCATTTTTGTAAACATCATTTTCCCATTATACAATGATTTATGTGAAAATAAATGCATGTTCTGAAAAATATAAAAACTGAGATAATGTTGAGAATAAGAATAAAATGAAAACCTTTTTTAGCTTTAAATTTTGAGTTTCTCAGCTATCCTTTCAGAAATTCTTGTTGCTAACCTGTAGGTTCAGGGGACTATCAGAAATACTGTCGATATCAAAACATTTATGACATTGCACTTGTGCAATCAAGTTCTGATTCAAACGCTCTAATTATTTTCTAAGTAAGATGACGCATAAAAAAAGTTCAAATACATAATCCTAAAAATGAGACCCATTCTTGTGAATTCAACACTAAAACCACCAAGTTGTTATGATTCTCTCATTTTCTTCCTGTAGTCTTCACTTCTGGAGACCTGGTACTTAATACAGGTAAGAATTCCTCACATAGTGGTTCTCTTGGCACAGGAAACAGTGGATGCCTTCATGAAACTCTTCTGGGCCTTGTAAACCCCTGTGAGCACATCGCTAAGCTCCATAGGTTTCGAGAGTCAGGAGAGTGAGGACATTTGGCTGGCTCCACTGTGAATGGAAATAATGGGTTCTTAGTTGCAGTGACCCTGGATACCTGATTAAGGATTTGCTCCTTTATATCCAATTTGGAGGAGAGTGAGTCACTGGTAGTTTTTCCTTAATACTAAATTCAAAAGATGGAGGAGTCCAGGTGTGAAGAGCCTTTTGTGAATTTGCTGTTTTCGGAGTTTTCTGAAGACTTTACCCCTGGCTGCCTTTCCAGTATTGCTGTGAATCCTTATGATTGCACCCATCTTGATGTTTAAATGTAAATGTTCTCTGCTCTTATTTGATCATTAGTAACTTCCTTGCTCTCAGTCACCCAGTCCTGAGACGGCATCTTCACCATTTGATCTGATCTCCTAAGCACAGCTAACTTTATCCCTGCAGTGCTATGGAGGCCTCCGTGTTTTGTAATTCTTTTTAAAGATAATTATATGTGGTCAAACGAGGAAACAGAAGAAAAGACCCCCAAGGTTTCTATACACCCTGTTCCTAAAGACAGGATGTATTCTAGGCAGGACCCCGCTGTTACAGGGCAGAAGACAGGTGTGAGGGGAAGGTTTATTGGGGTTTGGGAGGCAAAGGGATGACAGGATCTGGTGTACAGTCTAGGATACCTTGCTTGAATAATTTTCACAGGCTTTGGGTTAGAGATATGGTTCAGTTGCCTGGTACCTGGCCCTGGTTTGATTCAGAGGAGTAATATTGCCGTCTGGATTGTACAGGCTGGCTTTAACAGGTAGAGCTATGGATTTCACGTTTGCATGTCAGAGACATGCTCCCTACTGGGCCTTTTGTTATCTTTAAGAATTGGCTTCTGGGCTGAAGATTTAGCCCAGTGGTGCCGCCACCTCCATACAAGCACAAGGTCCTGAGTTCAATCCCTGATACAAAAAAAAAGTTGGCTCCAACACCCAAAGAAGGTTTTTAAGATTTCAAAAACACCAATATAGAGAAAATGTAAGAAACATTGACAATACGAATCCTCACCAGGGACTCCTAGAAAATTGGCCATGCACATCCTCTGGAGCCTAGTTGTTTGGTGGGCTTTTCAACCTTGTGTAAGCAACATATTGTTACATGGCCAGTTCTCTGTATCTACTAATCCCCATTCTCTACCATTGACCATGACAGTCCTAACCTTTCTATTTCATGTATTATATGCCATCTTTTTTTTTTTTCTAGCTTTCGACAGCCATCCTAGAGATGTTTTGGCTTTAGAAATTAGGCTGTTAAAGATTTATGATAGGACATCACTACACTTTTGTTAAAGTCTAATTTATCAAATTTATGTTATAGACCTCAGATTCCAGACTCAGAAACTGTATATGCTCTAAGTTGCTGCCAGTATATGTCATTTAGATCTTGCTACTGTTTGGAGGTTATATTCTTTTCTTTTTACTGTGAAGCTGGACCGTATGGGGATTTAGTCCTGATTATTATTTAGAATATTAGGAGGGGATGAGTTTGTATTATCTACTGGCAGGGTCAGTTACACTTGTTCAACAAAATGTGGGTGACCTTGCTGGGCCTAGTGACTTCAATGGAATCTGAGATTTTAGATTTTAGAACTGTGCCCACTGTACTTTTCCTCACCCCAACATGAGGGTTTGAGTGGTTTCCTATTGTATCCTTGATTTTGGTTTATGAGTTCTCCTGGGGGTGAGAATTCAACATTTATAAAGCTCCTCTTCCATAGGTAAGTTCTAATTCTGCTTCTCTACTCCATTTGCCTTTTGGATACAAAAGATAAGGTTTCTGTAAAGTTGCCAAGGGGCAACACTGTATTTCATGAATTGGTGATTTCTTCCTAACCCTGACATTACATCTCTTTATTAATCTATGGGAACCAGTATTGCTTATCCAATTTCATTGGATTTATTCACTGATCCTGTCATATTTCTCTAGTAGCAAATATGTTATACCAATTAGCATGTCCCCTTGCACTGATATGCCATTCTAGCTAATCATTTGTAGACTTGTTAACAATTCCATTGCTATAACATAGCAAAATCTATCTATACTCCACTTTACTGGTGATCATATCTTCTCAGAGCAAACCAACTAGCAAGTTATCCATTTCAAAAATTCCACATTAGAATGTGCTTTGTAGAACTTGGTATTGGTGGTTTAAATTGAATTCTCCAGAAGTAAGCTTTGAGTTAGACAACTGTACCAGATGGCTTATTGAGGAGTGTCTTTGAGGGATACTTATGTAAGAAATGGAGAAAGTCAAGACTGGACAAAGAAAGAAGCAATAACACAATGTGGTTGGAAGTGAAGCTTTGATTTTTGATTTATGGGAAGCTCTGAAGGTAAAAGGTCTTCCAGAATTGTCCTAAACTGAGAGAAGAATTGTATCCCGGCATCAGCCAATCAACTACAGACCAAACACTTTGCAAGGCAATGAAAATGATATAAACACGGTATATAACAATTCCCAGTGAAGGGTACACAGTATGAGCTGTCAGCTGTTAATCTTCATACCAATGGTTGCAAGATCCCTGAAGAAGGGATCAAAAAAGGACACTGTATTTACTACTACCAAAAAAAGTATTACACTGCTTCTAGGAGACTACAATGTATTGAAAGGTGGAGGCAAACATTTTTGAAACAATGGAAAGGACATTTGTGTGTTTAATTATGTTGCAGGGTATTTACATAAGTCCTATTAACATATATATTTGGAATTAATGGTGGAAGCTATATTTTAGCAGTGAAACACAACTGATATGCACCGGATCATATATTTTCTCATGTATGTAGCCAAAAATCAAGAATCCTCATCATTCTGCTTTCTGTTAGATGTATCCCAGGAAGCCTTCCATCATTTTGTCAAGCTCTTGTTTACTTGATTTTACGGAGGAGTAATGGCTTTCCTGACTGAGATGGTGACAACCTGACACCAGTTGGGTTCCAGAGGCCTGATGGGTATGAGGAATTTTGTTCCTGCATGACTTTTCCTCTTGTCACTTCTCTTTTTTTGTCACAAATTTTTGCTCTCAAATGGACATAGTTTTCTCTCTGCATTCTTCACTCACCATTTCTTTGAGTTAACTAACATTAGCAAATTACATACTTTACAAGAATTGTCAGTGGGCGTTTCAAGCTCTACTCTGGCTGTCATACAGCCTTGCATTTCTTTACATGTAGCATAATTGCATCTTCTTTGCTCCCATATCTTTTGTATATCCTTGCGTTGAAATTACATATATTCTTCTTTGATACAGTTTGTTTTCTTAGTCCACATCCACCTCTTTTTCATTCATCTATCAAATGTTCACTTTACTTAAATAGGCACTAGGGGATAGTGTGATGCGAGACACTATGTCACTATTCTCTATGAAATAAAAGTCTATTTTGGGGAGCTAAATTTTAACACATAAATTATAATATAGCATGATAATATTCTTATACTTTGTTTCTTTATATGTGAGCACTAGTTTGATACATTTTGAGCTATGTAGTGAGTGCTGAACACAGCCCCATAGGGCAGAATTTTACTTTTTTCCACACAATTCTTTATGTCTGTAACTCAGTTGCATTCTTTCTTTAAGACCCAAGTGAAATGATTTGCTTTTAAGAATATCTCAAAAGATTAGACCCCACTACATTTAAGCCCTATATATTTTCATAGCAAATTAACTCTGCCATAGCTTTTCTTATTAATAATAATTACTATTTGAAAATGTTTGATATTTATTAATTACTAATGTTTATAGGTGATACAGTATGTGTTGAGTACTCCTGTATTCTCTATAGGAGTCTTTACATGAATTTTTAAGACACCCTGAGGAGCTAAACTTCATTTTCATTTTACAGCAGATATTGTACTAACAGTTATGACAAACACAAGTTTTTGGTCCCTCAGAATTTAATTACTGCATACAATCAGGGAATTGTTTTTTGTTTCTTTTCTTTTTCCAGAAAACCTCAGAAATCTCTGACATTTCATGTCCTGTGAAACATTTTTTGTGAATTTATCTAAGACGTTCCCAGGTCCTCAGAGACAATATTAACTAAGACACTAGCCTCATGTCACTGCCCACAGATATTGTCTCACTGCTTTGGTGTTGATTTTCACAAGAGCACTATGAGATTTCCTAAAACATATACAGTAGGACAAGGGGATGATATTGAGAGATTTTTCAGAACATGTATCTTTATAGGCAGGAAATGTGCATAAAATCTGGATAAATAATACTTTTTTATTTACAAATCTCTCACTAAACTGTTTTTATCTATCTGTCTAAAAGTGTCAGCCTTATCCCTTAGCTAAATCACGAGTCTTACAGATGTTCACCTGCCTCACTTAATTTGTTGACTAGGAAATAAAATGAAAGTAAAGGTGGCCTGAGGGTTAAATATTTTTTGGAAGAAATTAAAAAATACCAGAAATTCTACAATCTGCTATTCTGGCTTAAACAGCACTATTAAATAAAAATCCAAACAGAAGACAGAAAAACTACATATACAGACATACACATATATGTTGCAAATATGTATTCTTTTCCATATAGTATGTATTATTAAATGAAAAAAACCACCTGGAAATATATGCATTTTTAACAAGAGTTTCCTGAATTTTAAAGAATGTTTTTGAAATTTAGGCCTTTAAAATGTTCTTCAAGTTAAGCAAAGAAGATAGAATATTTTAGACCTTGAATTTTAGCATACTGTTTTTCCTTTTCTATTATTGTTATTTGTAGCTGTTCTTTTTTAAGTACTATATTTGTACATGTGGGGAGGTTTTGATCATAGTGAATAATGTTAAATAATTTCATGATCATTTTAACAGACCAAATGCATGCTCTCATTGCAGTCTTTTAATATCACAATGTTCTTTTCGTGAATTTTCTATAAGTGTGGCTATTATGTGATGGAAATCATTTCATGCTCAATGAAAAGCAAAATACATTTAATGCTCAAAGAAGTCAAAAGAACCACTGAAAATAGATCTCAATTTGCCTTTATACCATCCATTTCTTTTTGTGAGTCAAAGAAGTCACACAGGGAAAGAAACAGGTGCTAGAAGGCTGCTTTTACAAGAGACCATTAGCCACAGGAAATTATAAGTGTTGAGAAATATTTTCTTTTCCCTGATTCACATTCAGGTACAACTCTCTCCATTTAGCTTGTCAAATGCTTATTTCTGTCTTTATCCTATCTCTCTCTTTCTGATTTGTTGCAATTGAAAGAGTGATAATGAAATTCTAGCATGATAGTACTTGCTATAATTCGAGATTCATTAAGAACAAAAAACCTTTGAGCTTGCTCTGCTGCTTTTCTTCTAAAGCTTGAAGATTTTCTTTGTAAAAGCAAATATCATTTTTCTTATAGGTCACTAGCTTGTAGGAACATATGTTTAACATAATGATCCCCTCTTTGTAAAATGAGGGAGAAATTATTTTAAATATTTCCTTATTTTGGAGACATGAACAGAACTTTGCTGAAATTCTTGTTTAGGAGAGTAGTAGGCAAAAGAATAAAGAAAACAGGGCCGGGGATTTAGCTCAGTGGTTTTGCTGCCTGCTGCGCAAGCGCAAGGACCCGAGTTTGATCCCCGGTACCACAAAACAAAACAAAACGAATAAAGAAAACAAATATGTTTTTCTCTAGTCTCCAGGTGATGGAGACTTGGGCTGTTTCCAAGCTTTAACTGTTACAAACTGTGCTGCTATAAACATAGGTGCACATATATCACTGTGGTATGATTCTTTTAATTCTTTTGGGAAGATACTCAGCAGAGGAATAGCTGGGTCAAATGGAATCTCAAGGGCCCATCAACTGGAGACTGGATAAAGAAGATGTGTTTTTTTAAAAAAATAAAATGTAGTACTACTCTGTCATAAAGAATGAGAAACTAGAGACATTAATAGCTAAATGGATGCACATTGAGGCCGTACTCTTAACTGAAATAAATAGGATATGCATGTGTAAATACTAAATAGTTTCTCTGGTGTGAGAAACTGAAAGTGTAAATAAAGATTAAAATCAATAATTGATAATATGAAATAGGAAGAAAAGGGGTAAAGGGGAAGTGGGAGGGGTAGGGAAAGGAAAAAATGAGAAAATGAAAAAGATGGAAACAAAGTCTCTGTAAATAGGGGAGGGGGTAGAGGAGTTGAAGGGAGGGCAGGGGGATGGGGAAAAATAAGAACCAAGATATAT
Organism: Heterocephalus glaber; assembly: GCF_053883595.1. NCBI lineage: Eukaryota > Metazoa > Chordata > Mammalia > Rodentia > Bathyergidae > Heterocephalus > Heterocephalus glaber. Next base: position 14,836,909 of record NW_028258312.1, on the reverse strand, counting down.
CATGTAAAGGGACAAGTTTCCAATGATAAATATAAATGTATTGTATACCTAAAATGTACCAATAAAAGAATTTAAGAAAAAAATGTTTTTCTTTTCAATAATTTTTACACTAATAATTAAAGTCCCATCATTATAAGGAGAGTTCACCCTCCTTGTAAATATTAGCTATCCTGCCAAACCATAATTATATACCATTCAGGTATATTTAAAATATAAAGAGCTATAGTGATGAAATAAAAAGTCATCATAAAATATTTTTATCCTTTACCTACCAGAAATCAAAGAGCTGTTTGAAACAAAGTATATATTTTCCAGTTTCTGAACAGAAAAAAACTGTGTATAAGTAACTGTGTATCATCTATTTTCTTGTGGCAAGGCTGTGTTTGAAGAGTTGAACAAGACTGAGCAGTGGAAAAAAATGGCCTACTCTGGAGCTGCTATTTTTTATCATAGTTTTTTACAGCCAGATTGTTTTTAAAATGGTTTTCTTGTCAGGTCTATGACTCATAACCATTTACCATTGAAAAAGCTCTGTGTATGAAAAATACCAGTTTGCAGCTTATTTGCTGTATTATGCTAACTCACCAAAAGATAAACAACCAAGCACATCACGTGATCTGATTTTACTGAGTTGTGAATGGGTATGAAACTCATAATTGAACATAAAGAACCAAATAGCATGCGATAATTGGACTTAAAGGTCAACTATCTTGGCAAGCTTAAGGGTACAAAAGTGTCAACTTTCTATTTGAGAAGAGAGTCCCTGGGATTTCTAATTGAAAAAGGCCTCCTGGGGAATTGGTTCCCTAGGATTCATTTCACAGTCTTCAGCCATCCAGGCACTCAGAGACCTGTCATTCATGGTCCAGTGGACGCTGGCTACTACTGGCATTGGTATCACACATGTGGTGCTGGGTTTTCAGGCACATAGAATACAAGAGTTATGGGATCATGGAAGCTTCCATCAAGATTTCAGAGGGATTCCTGGGAGTCCAGGTAATGTGGTGTGACTGGGTCACAGACCCTTCCAGCATGCCCTGAGACGGCAACACATGATGCTGTAAGAGCGAAGCTGAAGCTGCACTAGTGCCCTTGGAAGTGGGAGGAGTCAGGAATGGAAATTGTCTTCAGAGAAAGGAGCAAGCAGAGCCAGCCCAAGAGAGACCATGAGGGCCAGGCCACAGGGGCAAAGCTGTGCAAGGCTTGTGGAGCACACAGTACACCAACCACTGAGTGCCCCAAGTACTGTATATGGAGGGACAGGATTTATTTGTGCCCTGTGGGTTTTATTCTTATTTTGGTCAAATACTTTTCTATCTATCTGCTTCTTCCCTTTTTAGAATGGGACTATTTACCCTGTGTCATTAGACAGCGGGAGTTTATAACCTAGTGTTTGAGTCTTACAGGAATTCATAGTTAAGAATTCACTTTGAATCTCAGATGGGATTTTGGCATGGGACTTTGAGAAATGCTGGAATGACTGAGGGAGTTTGGGAAAGGGACTTTTAAGTTTTCAGTTGTATGCACGATAGTTACATCATATTAGGTGGAATTATGCTCTTGTTTTTGTGTTTTATTGGAGATTAAGTCTGGTTTAAGGAGATGTAATTAGATGTCAAGTTCACAAGGAGTGGAATTGTGCCAGTTAATCCTAATTGTCAACTTAATTTGATTAAGGGCATTCTAGGAGGCTGACTGGGTCATGGGGCACTATACTCATCAATGAGTGGACTAAGTCACTTATGCTCAGAGCAGAGGGTGCAACTAGGAGGTGGGGCTCAGCTGGAGAAAGTGGGTCATTGGAGCAGTGGCTTTGGTGGGTGATCCCTTGAGAGAACTAGTCCTCGATGCAGCTTTTCTCTGCAGTGTGCTTTCTCCCTGATATTCCTGACAGCTATGGACCCGAAGCCTTTGAAATTAAATTTCTTTAAATTGTGTGTATTTGGGTATTTTTTCTTAGCAAAAGGAAAGCTAATACAGTAGTTATTACCACAGAAAATTTATTCTATACAGTTACAAGTGTCTTACTCTAATACAACTTTTATTGAGTAACAGTTTATCCTTCATATAATTCATAAACATAATGATAATACTACTTATTGAGCTCGATGCTATAGGGTATGTATTTTATCTCACCAAAAACTATCTAAATGAATTTATTTAATCAACATTGTTGCTGAAATGTAATCATCTTTAGCTCACCTCAAAATTTTTATGTATCCACATATAATCTCTTATTTGATTTTTTAAAAATATAAACTGATTATCCATTACTCCGTATGATTGAAAATGCTTCAGATTTTGGATTTTTTTTCCTGATTTATATTTGTGCAAATCTAGGGAAAGACAATGAAATATGAACATGAAATTCATTTATTTATATATATATCTTACAGACATAGTCTGAAGGTAATTTTATATGATATTATCAGGACATCTGGGTTTCATCTGCAACACTTCATATGAGGTCAGGTTGTTGTATTTTCCACTTGTGGTGTCATATTGATATTCAAAAATTTCAGATTTTGAAGCATTTTAGATTTCAGATTTTCAAATTAGGGTTTCTCAACCTGCTATGCATCATTTAAAGCAAGTAATTATTGACTCATATTTAGATAAACATGGACTTTTAAATTTCTTTCTCTTTTTGCAATAATGAATATGTCTACAACTCAGCTCTGTTACAAGGAGATGTCCTCTGAACTTTCAGAGATTTCCCACTTCCACTTTAGCACATTAAGAAACAAACAGACGGTCACACTGAACATGCCAAATCAGCCCACTGCAGACAGGCAGGTCTGTGCACTCTCTACCGAGGTCCTGAGTTGTGCAGAAGACACCGAATCACCACGCTGTGGACAGGCAACCACCTGTTTCGACACTACAAAGACACAGAGGACACCAGACCACCAGACCAAGGTACTGAGTCCCACTGCTCCCGGCCCAGAGGTAGGGGCTCTGAGCAGCCGACCCACTGCTCCTGGTCCAGAGGAAGGGGCTTCCTGGTCACCATCCCTCCCGCTGCTCCCAGACCAGAGGAAAGGGCTTTTGGGCCACCTTCTGTCCCGCTGCTCCTGGCCCAGAGGAAGGGGCTTCCGGGCCACCAGCCCTCTCACCGCTCCCAGCCCAGAGGTAGGGGCTTCTGAGCTGCCATCCCACAGCTCCTGGGCCAGAGGAAGGGGCTTCCTGGCCACCATCCCTCCCGCTGCTCTCAGCCCACAGGAAAGGGCTTTTGGGTCACCATCCCTACCGCTGCTCCCAGCCCCTGTCCCACCTCTCCTATCTCAGAGGAGGTAATCCGTGCAGGTGCTAACAGCCCCCCGCCTCAGTTGAAATGAGAAAACATGTAAATAAGTCTCAAAACCAGCCTTCCAGATCACCTACAGCAACCCCAAAGGGAAATGAGATGGAAAACTCTGATACTCAACCACCTGGACACACTGAACTGGCAACAAAAGGGGATCCGGAAAAAATGAAATCAGAAATAATTTCTCAGATAACAGGAGAAATTGTGCCCCTAGTGCAAGACATGATTAATAAATCTAGAGAGGAGCTCAGGAACATGATGGAATCCCAACATAAGAAACAAATGGAATCCATAAAACAGATGCAAATAGATTTCCAGGACATGAAAAGCTCCACTGAAGGTCTACACAGCAGAATAAGCCAATGTGAGGACAGAATTTCAGATATAGAAGATAAGATTGCAATTAGTGACCAGGAAAAGAAAAATTGCTTCAAAATTATAAGGGAACATGAGAAATCAATCCAGCAGCTGCTAGATGATGCAGAGAAGAATAACATAAGACTGATTGGGCTCAATGAAGAAACAGGAGAGAGTGCAGATGACATAAAAAAATCTCTTCACAGAAACAATGGTAGAAATCTTCCCAAGCAGGGGAAAAGAGCTTGACATACAGATAAGTGAGGCATATAGGACTCCAAATAGCCTTGATCAAAAAAAATCTACACATAGGCACATAATTGTTAAGATTCCAGAAACACAACAGAAGAACAAAGTTCTCCAAGCAGTCAGAGAAAAGAAACAAATCACATACAAAGGAAAGCCCATCAGAATCACAGCACACTTCTCAACACAAACCATCAAGGCAAGAAGAGCTTGCAGTGACATATTCCAAGCCTGAAAAGAAAACAACCTCCAACCCAGATTGATGAACCCTGAAAAAATATCTTTCAAAATTGATGGAGAAATAAGATACTTTCATGACAAAGAGCACCTTAGGAACTTTCTGAATACCAAACCAGCACTCCAAAGAATTTTACACAATATCCGAGGAACAGACATTGAGGATCACACCCCCAGGAAGCAAAGCAGAATGTACCCATCTGGCACAACAAGAAATTAAATGTAAAGGGGGAGAACCCAACAAAAAGAAAAAGTCATGGCAATGATAAGTCAGTACATTTCAATGTTAATGGTCTCAATTCACCAATCAAAAGAAATAGACTGGCAGAATGGGTCAAGAAGCAAAATCCAACAATATGCTGCATACAAGAAACACACTTCATTCAAAAGGAAACTCATAGACTGAAAGTTAAAGCATGGAAAACAATACTCCATGTGACAGGAACCTGAAAAAAAGCAGGAGTAGCTATCCTCTTTGCAGATCAAGTAGATTTCAAACCAACACTGAGTAAGACAGATGAAGAAGGACACTACATCCTTGTAAAGAGGAAGAGATGACAATCATAAATATCTATGCACCAAACACTAGTGCACCCAACTATATAAAACAAATACCAACAGACATGAAAAGTCACATATGCACGAATACAATTGTAGTGGGGGACCTCAACACCCCACTGTCACAAATAGATAGATCAACTAGACTAAAAATAAGTAATGAAATACTAGAACTCCATTGAACGCTTCAATAAATGAACTTAACAGATGTTTACAGAGTCTTCCACCCCACAAAATCAGAATACACATTCTTCTCAGCTGCACATGGGTCATTGTCAAAACTAGACCACATACTCACACATAGAACATGTTTAAGTAAGTGCAAAGGAATTGACGTTATCCCCTTTATATTATCAGACCACAGTGCGATGAAATTGAAGATCCATAGCAAAGAAACTCAAAAAATTACAAAAACACATGGAAATTGAACAACACACTTCTGAATAACCAATGGGTTACAGAGGAAATTAAAGAAAAAATCAGACAGTTCCTTCAATTAAATGACAATGACAATACAACATATCAGAATTTATGGGACACAATGAAAGCAGTCTCACAAGGGAAATTCATAGAAGTGAAAACACATACAAGGAAAACAGAATGAGCCCAATTAAACAACCTGATGCTGAACCTCAAGCTTCGAGAAAAAGAAAAGCAGAACAACCCCAAAGCTCATACAAGGGAAGAAATTATAAAGATCAGAGGAGAAATCTATGCAATGGAGACTAAGAGAACGATACAAAAAATCAATGAAGCCAAGATTTGGTTCTTCGAAAGAATCAACAAAATTGACAAACCTTTAGCCAACCTTGTCAGAAAAAGGAAAGAAAAGGCCCAAATCCATGCAATTAGAAATGAAAAGGGTGAAATTATAACAGACCCAGCAGAAATCCAGAGGATGATCAATACCTACTTCCAGAACCTATACGCCAATAAGATGGACAACACGGAAGAAATGGACAGATTCCTAGATACATATGAATTACCAAAGTTGAATGAAGAAGACCTAAAAATTCTAAACAACCCAATATCAACCAATGAAATTAAAAATGTAACTGAAAACTTATCACCTAAGAAAAGCCCGGGCCCTGATGGCTTCACTGCTGAATTCTACAAGACATTTAGAGAGGAACTACTGCCACTACTGTTTAAACTCTTCAATGAAATTGAAAGGGAAGCAATACTCCCAAATTCATTGCTGGAAGCAAGCATCACCTTGATCCCCAAAGCAGAGAAAGACCCAACTGAAAAAGAGAACTATAGGCCAATCTCTCTAATGAACATTGAAGCAAAAATCCTTAATAAGATAGTGGCAAACAGAATGCAGAAGATCATCAAGAAGATCATACACCCTGGTCAAATGGGATTCATCCCAGGGATGCAGGGATGGTTCCATATACAAAAATCAATCAATGTAATACACTATATCAATAGAGCCAAGGGCAAAAACCATATGATTATCTCCATAGATGCAGAAAAAGCATTTGACAAAATCCAACATGCATTTATGGTAAAAACCCTACAAAAATTGGAATAGATGGTCTCTACCTCAAACTGATAAAAGCCATCTATGAAAAACCAACAGACAATATCATACTAAATGGTCAAAAACTGAAATCCTTCACACTAAACTCAGGAACAAGACAAGGATATCCACTATCACCACTCTTGTTCAATATAGTTCTGGAAACATTTGCCACGGCAATTAGACAAGAGAAAGAAATGAAACGAATAACGATAGGAAATGAAGAAGTCAAATTGTCATTATTTGCAGATGACATGATACTCTATATAGGAGACCCCAAGAACTCCACCAAAAGTCTTCTAGACTTAATAACCAAATTCAGTCAAGTAGCTGGTTACAAGGTCAACACACAAAAATCAATAGCTTTCCTCTACACCAATGACAGACTCATTGAGAGAGAAATAAGTCAGATAATTCCTTTCACAATAGCATCAAAAAACCTGAAATACCTAGGAATCATCCTAACAAAAGAAATGAAAGACCTCTTCTCTGAAAACTATGGCACTCTGAAAAGAGAGATTGAAGATGATATTAGAAAATGGACAGACATCCCCTGCTCCTGGGTAGGAAGGGTTAATATAGTGGAAATGGCCATACTTCAAAAACTGCTACATAGATTTAATGCAATTCCAATTGAGATCCCAGCAGCATACTTCACGGACCTTGAGAAAACAATCCAAAAATTCGTTTGGAACAAGAAGAGACCCAGAATAGCAAAAGCAATTCTAGGTAACAGAGACATAGCAGGGAGTTTCACAATCCCCAACCTGGAACTATACTACAAAGCTACTGTGATAAAAACAGCATGGTACTGGCAAAGAAACAGACCTGAGGACCAGTGGAACAGATTAGTAGATGCAGAAACAACGCCAGACACACTCAGACATCTCATCTTTGACAAAGGAGCCAAACACCCTCACTGGAGGAAAGATAGCCTCTTTAAGAAATGGTGCTGGAAAAATCGGGCTTCAACTTGCCAAAGATTAAAACTAGACCTGTATCTCTCACCGTGCACTAAATTAAAATCAAAATGGATTTAAGATCTAAATATTAAAATAGAAACTCTGAACCAGTTGGAACAGAGGTTAGGTAGAACCCTTGAAGACATCGTTGTAGGAAAAGATTTTATGAAGAAAACCTCAGTTGCCCATGAACTAGCACAAACAATCAACAAGTGGGATCTCTTCTTATTAAAAGGCTTCTGCACAGCAAGAGAAACCACCAGCAGTGTGAAGAGACAACCCACAATGTGGGAAAAAGTCTTCACCTGCTCTTCCTCAGACAAAGGTCTACTATCTCAAATCTATGAAGAATTTAAAAAGATCAGACCTCCCAAATTTAAAGACCCAATCCAAAAATGGGCATCTGAAATGAACAGACATTTCTCAGACAAAGAAGTAGAAATAGCAAATAAATACATGAAAAAATGTTCAACATCACTGGTCATTGGAGAGATGCAAATGAAAACAATGCTGAGATGCCACTTCACTCCAGAACGAATGGCTGCTATCATGAAATCAACCAATAACAAATGCTGGCGGGGCTGTGGGGAAAGAGGAACCCTGCTCCACTGCTGGTGAGAGTGTAGACTGGTGCAACCACTGTGGAAATCAGTATGGAGATACCTCAAAGAACTGGGACTGGAAGTCCCATTTGACCCTTCTAGTCCACTGCTGGGGATCTTACCCAAAGAATTAAAAGAATCATACCACAGTGATATATGTGTGCCCATGTTCATAGCAGCACAGTTTGTAATAGCTAAAACTTGGAAACAGCCCAAATGCCCATCAACTGGAGACTGGATCAAGAAAATGTGGTTTTTTAAAATAAAATGGAGTACTACTCAGCCATAAAAAATGAGAAATTAGAGACATTTATAGCTAAGTGGATGCACATTGACGTGATACTTTTAAGTGACATATATAGGACACACATGAATAAATACCAAATGGTTTCTCTGGTGTGAGAAACTGAAAGTGTAAATAAGGACTAAATGTATAATAGGTAATGTGAAATAGGAAGAAAAGGGGCAAAGGGGAAGGAAGTGGGAGGGCTAGGGGAAAGGATAGAAGGGAATGGGATTAATATGAGAAAATGGAAAAATAGGAACAACATCTTTGTAAATAGGGAGGAATGGAGGGATTGAAGGGAGGGCTGGGCAGGGGTGAAAAATAAGAACCAAGAGAGATTATGTAAAGGTGCAAATTTCCAATGATGAATGTCATTATATTGTATACCTAAAATGTGCCAATGATTAGTATGAATAATCGACAATGTAAAATAGGAAGAAAAGGTCCAAAGGGGTAGGGGTAGTGGGAGGGGCAGGGGAAAGGAAAGAAGGGAAAGGAAAAATGATGAGAAATGGAAAAAATGGAAATAAAGTCTTTTTAAATAGGGAAGGGTGGAGGGGGTGAAGGGAGGGCTAGGAATGGGGAAAAAATAAGAACCAAGATGCATTATGTAAAGGTACAATTCCCAATGAGAAATGTAATTGTGTTGTATACCTACAATTTACCAATAAAAGAATTTAATTTAAAAAAAAAAGAAAGAAAGAGCCAACAATTCTGTACTCACTGGTGTTAGATTCATTTGTCTTTTCTTCCTCTGATTTAAACACACTTTAAAAAGATGTGACAGAAAGTACTCAGTATTGAATTATTTCAGTACTCATTTCATTGAGTAGTATAGATCAAATAAACACTGTTTCAAGGAAATAAAAATAATTTCACAGTCATCTCCACTGAATCATGTTGAATAGCTACCAAGTTAGCAGGAGCAGAGTGGAATTTAGTTATGAGAACACCTCCCATAAAACCTAATCCTTTTCACAGCAGAAAAGACACTGGCCAGGATGAGATTATGAGATATAATATAGTACAAAAAAAGGAACCAAGTCTATAGAAAAATTTCTTAAAATAAGTTATTTATCTGTGGTACATGAAGCTTCAAGTTTTTTAAATTCATCATTCCATAGTACACCCTTCAATTCACAGTAAAACCTTGGAATACCCAGATTTTTCTTCCCCTTTTTAGGATTTATTTTTATTTTTTTATTCTAAAAGTGCTGATTTTCTTTCAATATTTATACAATTAAATCAATATAATAACCCCTCATTAAAATTTAAAAATTACCTGTATTTATACATGATATCAAATATACTTACACTTACACCAAATACACTAATTTAAACTTTCTAGTAAATAATACATTCTGGTCCATAAATAATGTAGTACATTTTATTACCCAAAATGAACAATAACAGTTTTCTACACATGTATCATTTTTAATCAAATTCAAATATTTTCTACTTGTAAAATACATGTAAGAATATCTCAGTGAATGTGTCATGACTCAGATTTTATCTCACCTACTTTCTTGCTATATGCAGTAATCTATAGATAGAAAACCTTTTTCTTTTTTGTTGTTTTTGTTTCCTTTTTTGGTTTTCTTTTCTGATATATCTACTCTTTTGACTTGTACTTCATTAGATCATGCTATCCTCAGCTCAAAATGTTTCCACCCCATTCCTTCACATATCTGGCTCAAAGTCATTCTAGAATTAGCTGAAAACATTGTGAAAAATATTTGTGTTTTCAGGGAATTTTACTTGTTTCTTTTCAATAACTGGTGTTGCCATAGGATTATGTTCATGTCTAGCAGTTGCAATATTTGTTTTAATTTACCTATTTACATTTTGAAGTCCCACTTGCATTTTAAGATTGAGTTATAGATAATACCGTAGTCACCTTGAATCAGCTGAGTGTGGGATAATTCCTGGCTTATAATATCCACCAATCAAAAATTTTGAAAGAATGACCCAGAAATCACATCAACTCGATACTAAAGAAAAGATTCAGTATTTTATTCACTGAAAACAGAAGCAGGACAGATGATGCTGATATATTTTTCCTTTGCAGTTGAATATAGGAGATCATAAAGACAATGAATTGGACAGCAGAGGAAATTTTCAAGTCTAGTAAAAAGTTTCACCTTTTAGACAGATTTATTTTGCAGTACTGGGGAGGAGAGACTGGAAGGCAGAGAAGGATTTTTGTAAGAATCAGGTGAGGGAGTTATGACAAAAGTACAATTACCCCAAAATGCTGAAGAATTTAACCAGGACAAAAGTGGTTAAAATTAAGAAAAATGTAAAATGTTTTAGAGGTGGAAACATAAGATTTGGCTGTAGCTGAAAATATTTAAGATTGAGATGGGGAAAGGAAAATGTCAGGACAAAAAAATAGTTTAGATGACATGTACAGAAATATGAAATGAAGCAGAATGAAAAGATTTTATTTATTCTGTTTGTGGTTTTGGAAAAAGATATAATTGTCTAAGTTTTAGACATTGGAGTACCAATGAGCACTTTAACTAGAGGTATCCAGAAGGTAAGAATGACGTGCACTGATTGAGGAAGGTTCTTAGATTAAAAAATAAGGTGTAGGAGACCAATGATTAGAAAAAAAATGACAATTTAAAATACTAATTTATCAGAGAGACTGTACAGAATGATATGAGAACTGTATGGAGAACAATAAGAAAACAGAAATGAGTAAATTCATAGAAAGAGAATGAGAACAAAGCCAAAACAAAAATCTTTTGAAGATAGCTATCAAGGAGAGAGAGAGAGAGAGAGAGAGAGAGAGAGAATGATTATTTGAAAAGTAATTGTAAATAATGGCATATCCATGAGAATAGAGCAAGCTAAAACTAATTTTAGAAATTAACAAATTTTATCTCATTGGTAATTTACAGATTAAGCCCAATGAAAATAGATAAGAATTCCATATACAGTGAAACACTAAGTTTAATCAAAAAGGAATGAACAACAACATATTTACATGTAAAAAGAAAACTTACTCAAAATATGAGCAAAAATTACATTGTATCATCTAGCCTAACAAAAATATATAAAACAACCTGCGAGCAGCAGCGTAGGCGCGCAGGCTGAATGATCCCTGGCCTTCTGAAAGCCGGGATCTGTCTTGCTCGCCAGGCCCATCTGGAACCAGTGAGACTATGAGGAGCCCTGGACACGCCCATTGGCAAGCAGCTCAGCCTCGCCTGCAACTCCCGCCCCCCTCCCCCGCCTCTGGCCTCCTGGCTGTGCCGCTACCTGGCTCCACACTACAGAGGCACAGGGGGACCTAAAGACCATTGTCCTGAGCTGCAGAAGTGAACAACAGATAAGAGGGCCTCTCTCAGGCTCCTTGATGAAAACTGAAGCCCACTGGAAAAGTGACGAAAATCTCTGCAATAAAGGCACACCAGACCACTGTGCTTGGTAAGTTGGAGGGATCATCACCTCCCATCGGAACCTTGACTATGTTCAGGGGAAGGGCAACTGGAATCTGCAGTAGAGCCTTGAAGAGTTCAAACCTGCAGAACAACAGGGAGCTCAACTTGGGACTTGCAGCCAGAAATATGCCTGAATTTCACTGGTCTATGACTGGCTTGCTGAGACTCATTGACTTATATCTGCACACTGCTGCCCACCTGAAGGAGACCCTTCATGTTTATCTTTTATTTGTTATTTTCAAAATTATTATTAGTATTGTTTTAGCTCTTACTTTTATTTTTTTTTCTTTTTCTACTCTTTTCAAATTTTTATTTTTCTTTTTTCTTTCTTTTCTCTTTTTTTTTTCTCTCTGTCTCACTCAATCCCTTGCTGTCCCACATTGTTCTTCATTTCCCTTTGTGTTTCTGTTCTGGCCCTAATTCATATTTCTTCTTTATTTTTCTTTTCTTCTCTTTTTCCTTCTCTCACCTGTGTCCTCTGGTCTCACTGCCAACCTTGCAGTTAATGACCGTGAAAACAGAGATTTCTTAAAAATAGTAAGGTGTGGAGGATATGAGAAGTTCTCAGGACCTCAGACAGCCTTGGGAAGACAGATTATCATGATGTCTGTGGCAGGCCCACATAGAGAAGTTAAAGATAATTTGAGAAGGCTGTTTGTCAATCCCACAGTATTCATTCGTTCTGCTGTGGTCCCTTGAGACTCTCAAATATTTGCTTGGCATAAGAATAGATAAGAGTAGCTAACTTTTTAGAAGTTTTAAGTAGCCAGGATGATTTAGATAAGATGCACTAAGATTAAAGGAGCATAGATGGTTCTTTAGATGCTTTATGTACTAACAGATATAACTGGTGGTTAGTTGATTAGCATTGTAAATTGTTAATGATTGATGTAGCCTACAGAAAAATGCATAAAAGAAGAATATTACCAATAAACCTGGCCTGAACTCCACACAAAGCTCTGGTCCCCTGTGCTCCTTCATTTAATAGGTTTCATCAGATACTGTCTTCAGGTTCCAGTCTCCCACCAAGGAGACCCCAACAAGTGGCGCCCAAACAGGGACCTGAACATTAGTGGCTCAGGTGGTATCAACGGTAAGAGAAACTAATAACAGGGTTATGGGGCAAGCACAGGGACTTGGTGCTGTTTTTACTACTTTAGTTCATCATTTGTTGAAGACACAAGGTGTCCACCTATCCCGAGCTCATACTGAAGCTTGTTTAAAAGTAGTAACAGAATATAATCCTTGGTTTCCTGACACTGAAACACTGGAAGATGAGACTTGAGTAAGGGTTAAAGAAAATGTGGAAAAAGCTTTGCTACAGGGAGAGAACATCCCAGTGGACTTTTGGCCCATTTGGTCTCTGATTCCTGTGGTAATGAACCCATTTTCATCTGAAGAGACATTAAAGAAGGAGGAAGTTTACAATTTGGGAAAATGGTCTTTGCATGAATGCAAAATACCTGATGCAGAAAAAGACAAAAGTTAAAAGTGAAAGTAAAAATCTGTTTCCCTCTCTAGGACCAGTTGTCCCATCTGGCTCCTCCAGAGCATTTGATTTCTTTCTTTCTTTTTTTTTTTTTTCTTAAATTCTTTTATTGATACATTTTAGGTATACAACACAATTACATCTTTCTTTCTTTTTTTTTTCTTAAATTCTTTTATTGATACATTTTAGGTATACAACACAATTACATTTCTCATTGGGAACGTGTACCTTTACATGATGCATCTTGGTTCTTATTTTTTCCCCATTCCTAGCCCTCCCTTCACGGCCTCCACCCTTCCCTATTTACAAAGACTTTCTTTCCATTTTTTCCATTTCTCATCATTTTCATTTTCCCTTCTTTCCTTTCCCCTGCCCCTCCCAATACCTCTACCCCTTTGGACCTTTTCCTCCTATTTTGCATTATCGATTATTCATTCTAATCTTTGGTACATTTTAGGTATACAATATAATGACATTCATCATTGGAAATTTGCACCTTTACATAATCTCTCTTAGTTCTTATTTTTCACCCTTGCCCATCCCTCCCTTCAACCCCTCCATTCCTCCCTATTTACAAAGATTTTGTTCCTATTTTTCCATTTTCTCTATTAATTCCATTCCCTTTTTTTCCTTTCCCCTACCCCTCCCATTTCCCCTTCCCATTTGCCCCTTTTCTTCCTATTTCACATAATCTATTATAACTTTTAGCCCTTATTAACACTTTCAGTTTCTCACACCAGAGAAACTATTTGGTATTTACACAGGTGTGTCCTATTTATTTCACTTAAGAGTACCCCACAATGTACATCCACTTAGCTGTAAATGTCTCTAATTTCTCATTTTTTATGGCTGAGTAGTACTCCATTTTATAAAAAAACCCCACATTTTCTTTATCCATTCTCCAGTTGATGGGCATTTGGGCTGCTTCCAAGTTTTAGCTATTACAAATTATGCTGCTATGAACATGGGTGCACTTATATCACTGTGGTATGATTCTTTAAATTTCTTGGGGAAGATACCCAGCAGGGGAATAGAAGGGTCAAATGGTACTTCCAGTCCTAGTTCTTTGAGGTATCTCCATACTGATTTCCACAGTGGTTGCACCAGTCTGCACTCCCACCAGCAGTGGAGCAGGGTTCCTCTTTCCCCACAGCCCCACCAGCATTTGTTATTGGTTGATTTCATGATAGCAGCCATTCTTTCTGGAGTGAAGTGGAATCTCAGCATTGTTTTCATTTGCATCTCTCGAATGACCAGTGATGTTGAACATTTTTTCATGTATTTATTTGCTATTTCTACTTCTTTGTCTGAGAAATGTCTGCTCATTTCAGATGCCCATTTTTGGATTGGGTCTTTAAATTTGGGAGGTCTGATCTTTTTAATTTCTTTATAGATTCGAGATAGAAGACCTTTGAGGAAAAGCAGGTGAAGACTTTTTCACTTTTCCCACATTGTGGGTTGTCTCTTCACACTGTTGGTGGTTTCTCTTGCTGTGCAGAAGCTTTTCAATAAGAAGAGATCCCACTTGTTGATGGTTTCTGCTAGTTCACGGGCAACTGAGGTTTTGTTCATAAAATCTTTCCCTACACCAATGTCTTCAAGAGTTCTACTTAACCTCTGTTCCAACTGGTTCAGAGTTTCTATTTTAATATTTAGATCTTTAATCCATTTTGATTTCAGTTTAGTGCATGGTGAGAGATATAGGTCTAGTTTTAATCTTTGGCAAGTTGAAACCCAATTTTTCCAGCATCATTTATTAAAGAGGCTCCAGTGAGGGTGTTGGGCTCCTTTACTGAAGATGAGATGGCTGAGTGTGTCTGGCATTGTTTCTGCATCTTCTAATTTGTTCCACTGGTCCTCAGGTCTTTACCAGTACCATGCTGTTTTTATCACAGTAGCTTTGTAGTATAGTTGCAGGTTGGGGATTGTGATACCCCTGCCATGTCTCTGTTACTTAGAATTGCTTTTTCTCATCTGGATCTCTTCTTGTTCCAAACGAATTTTTGGATTGTTTTCTCAAGGTCTATGAAGTATGCTGCTGGGATCTCAATTGGAATTGCATTAAAGCTGTACAGCAGTTTTGGAAGTATGGCCATTTTCACCATATTATTCCTTCCTACCCAGGAGCAGGGGATGTCTGTCCATTTTCTGATATCAATTCAATGTCTCTTTTCAGAGTGCTATAGTTTTCAGAGAATAGGTCTTTGATTTCTTTCGTTAGGTTGATTCCTAGGTATTTCAGTTTTTTGGAGGCTCTTGTGAAAGGAATTATTTGCCCTATTTCTCTCTCAGTGAGTCTGTCATTGGTGTAGAGGAAAGCTATTGATTTTTGTGTGTTGACCTTGTAACCAGCTACTTGACTGAATTTGGTTATTAAGTCTAGAAGACTTTTGGAGGAGTTCTTGGGGTCTTCTATATAGAGTATCATGTCATCTGCAAAGAATGACAATTTGACTTCTTCCTTACCTATCTTTATTCCTTTTATTTCTTTCTCTTGTCTAATTGCCATGGCTAATGTATCCAAAATTATGTTGAACAAGAATGGTGATAGTGGACATCCTTGTCTTGTTCCTGATTTTAGTGTGAAGGATTTCAGTTTTTGACCATTTAGTATGATATTGTCTGTTGGTTTTTCATAGATGGCTTTTATCAGTTTGAGGTAGAGACCATCTATTCCAATTTTTGTAGGGTTTTTATCATAAATGCATGTTGGATTTTGTCAAATGCTTTTTCTGCATCTATGGAGATAATCATATGGTTTTTGTCCTTGGCTCTATTGATATAGTGTATTACATTGATTGATTTTTGTATATTGAACCATCCCTTCATCCCTGGGATGAATCCCACTTGATCAGGGTGTATGATCTTCTTGATGATCTTCTGCATTCTGTTTGCCAGTATTTTATTAAGGATTTTTGCATCTATGTTCATTAGTGAGATTGGCCTATAGTTTTCTTTTTCAGTTGGGTCTTTCTCTGCTTTGGGGATCAAGGTGATGCTTGCTTCCAGCAATGAATTTGGGAGTATTGCTTCCCTTTCGATTTCATTGAAGAGTTTAAACAGTAGTGGCAGTAGTTCCTCTCTAAATGTCTTGTAGAATTCAGCAGTGAAGCCATAAGGCCCGGGATTTTGTTAGTTGATAAGTTTTTAATTATGTTTTCAATTTCATTGGTTAATACTGGGTTGTTTAGAATTTTTAGGTATTCTTCATTCAACTTTGGTAATTCATATGTATCTAGGAATCTGTCCATTTCTTTTGTGTTTTCCATCTTATTGGCTTATAGGTTCTGGAAGTAGGTATTGATGATCCTCTGGATTTCTGCTGGGTCTGTTGTAATTTCACCCTTTTCATACTTAATTGCATGGATTTGGGCCTTTCCTTTCGTTTCCCTGATAAGGATGGCTAAGGGTTTGTCCATTTTGTTGATTCTTTCAAAAAACCAACTCTTAGCTTCATGGATTTTTTGTATCAGTTTCTTAGTCTCCATTGCATTGATTTCTCCTCTGACCTTAATAATTTCCTCCCTTGTATGAGCTTTGGGGTTGTTCTGCTTTTCTTTTTCTTGAAGCTTGAGGTTCAGCATCAGGTTGTTTAATTGGGCTCTTTCTGTTTTCCCAATATGCGTATTCACTGCTATGAATTTCCCTCATAAGACTGCTTTCATTGTGTCCCATAAATTCCAATATGTTATATTATCATTGTCATTTAATTGAAGGAACTGTCTGATTTCTTCTTTAATTTCCTCTGTGACCCATTGGTTATTCAGAAGTGTGTTGTTCAATTGTTTATGTGTTTATGTACTTTTTCATTTCTTTTGCTGTGGATCTCCAATTTCATCTCACTATCATCTGATAATGTAAAGGGGATAACTTCAATTCCTTTGCACTTACTTAAACATGTTCTATGTGTGAGTATGTGGTCTAGTTTTGACAATGACCCATGTGCAGCTGAGAAGAATGTGTATTCTGATTTTGTAGGGTGGAAGACTCTGTAAACATCTGCTAAGTTCATTTGTTCAAGAGTTCGATTGAGTTCTAGTATTTCATTACCTATTTTTTGTCTAGTTGATCTATCTATTTGTGACAGTGGGGTGTTGAGGTCCCCCACTACAATTGTATTTGTGCATATGTGACTTTTCATGTCTGTTGGTATTTGTTTTATATAGTTGGGTGCACTAGTGTTTGGTGCATAGATATTTATGATTGTCATCTCTTCCTCTTGGATTCTTCCCTTTACAAGGATGTAGTGTCCTTCTTCATCTCTCTTCATCAGTGTTGGTTTGAAATCTACTTGATCTGCAAAGAGGATAGCTACTCCTGCTTTTTTTCGGGTTCCCATCACATGGAGTATTGTTTTCCACCCTTTAACTTTCAGTCTATGAGTTTCCTTTTGAATGAAGTGTGTTTCTTGTATGCAGCATATTGTTGGATTTTGCTTCTTGACTCATTGTGCCAGTCTATTTCTTTTGACTGGTGAATTGAGACCATTAACATTGATGGTTATAACTGAAATGTGTTGACTTGTCATTGTCATGACTTTTTACTTTTGTTGGGTTCTTCCCCTTTACATTTAATTTCTTGCCATGCCAGATGGGTTCATTCTGCTTTGCTTCCTGGGGTTGTGATCCTCATTGTCTGTTCCTAGGATATTGTGTAAAATTCTTTGGAGTGCTGGTTTGGTATTCATGAAGTTCCTAAGGTGCTCTTTGTCATGAAAGTATCTTATTTCTCCTTCAATTTTGAAAGATAGTTTTGCAGGATTCATCAATCTGGGTTGGAGGCTGTTTTCTTTTAGCACTTGGAATATGTCACTCCAAGCTCTTCTTGCCTTGATGGTTTGTGTTGAGAAGTGTGCTGTGATTCTGATGGGCTTTCCTTTGTATGTGATTTGTTTCTTTTCTCTAACTGCTTGTAGAACTTTGTTCTTCTGTTGAGTTTCTGGAATCTTAACAATTATGTGCCTATGTGTAGATTTTTTTTGATCAAGGCTATTTGGAGTCCTATATGCCTCACTTATCTGTATGTCAAGTTCTTTTCCCCTGCTTGGGAAGTTTTCTGCCATTACATCTGTAAAGAGTTTTTTTGTGTCGTCTGCACTCTCTGCTGTTTCTTCATTGACTCCAATCAGTCCTATGTTATTCTTCTTTGCATCATCTAGCAGCTGCTGGATTGATTTCTCATGTTCCCTTATAATTTTGAAGCAATTTTTCTTTTCCTGGTCACTAATTGCAATCTTATCTTCTATATCTGAAATTCTGTCCTCACATTGGCTCATTCTGCTGTGTAGACTTTCAGTGGAGTCTTTCATCTGGAAATCTATTTGCATCTGTTTTATGTATTCCATTTGTTTCTTATGTTGGGATCCCATCATGTTCCTCAGCTCCTTTCTAGATGTATTAATTATGTCTTGCACTAGGAGCACAATCTCTTCTGTTATCTGGGAAATTATTTCTGATTTCATTTTTTCCGGATCTCCTTTTGTTGCCAGTTCAGTGGGTCCATGTGTTTTAGTATCAGAGTTTTCCATTTCATTTCCCTTTGGGGTTACTGTAGGTGATCTGGAAGTCTGGTTTTGCGACTTATTTACATGTTTTCTCATTTCTACTGGTGGGTCAGGGCGGGTGCTGTTGACCCGCGTGCGGCTTGCCTCCTCTGAGCTGGGAGAGGTGGGACAGGGGCCGGGAGCAGTGGTAGAGGTGGTGGCCAGGAAGCCCCTTCCTCTGGGCTGGGAGAGGCAGGGTAGATGGTAGCCCAAAAGCCCTTTCCTCTGGGCTGGGAGCAGTGGGAGGGATGGTTGCTAGGAAGCCCCTACCTCTGCGCCAGGAGCAGCTGGCTGGCTGGCGTCCCAGAAGCCCCTTCCTCTGGGCTGGGCGTCCAGAGGATTTGATTTCATTCCATGATTCCCCAAAACTTTTAAAATCAGGATCAAGGGGTTCGCAGTGGCGCTCTTCTAACTCCTCATCAGATTCTGAAAATTCCGATTCTGATCTAGTTCCAGATTCTGATTATTTTTCTGATATTATTAAGCTTATGGACCGAAAAGGGTCTCGGGCTAAACCAAAAGTTAAAAGAGTTGCTCGCTTTTCCCATTGTGTTTCTGATTTGTTTGCTAAAATTGCTCAGATAGAAGATTCAGACAAAGATAAGCCTTTCCTTTTTCCCGTAATTAGACAACCTGGAGCTCAAGGAGGTATTGTGCCTAGATATGAAGGGTTTGATATTCAATTATTACAATCAGTTAAAAAAGCTGTTATGATGTATGGACCTCATTCTCAATTCTCTAAAAAAAATGTTAAATAGGATTGCAAGAACTTTTTCAAATGGTTGAGGTAGATTTGCAGCGCTATGGGTTGCTTATATCTCCTGATAAAATTCAAATAAAATCCCTTTATCAATATCTTGGATATATTGTAAATCAAAAACAAATTATGCCACAACTTATGAAATTGGATTTATCTCATTTAAAAACATTAAATGATTTTCAAAAATTATTAGGTCATATTAATTGGATTTGCCCACCCTTGGGAATTTCTACTATGGAATTTCATAATCTTTTTAAGATATTACAAGGAGATTCAGATCTAAACAGCCCTCCAGAGTTAACACCAGAAGTACAAAAGGAACTTGAATTGGTACAAAAAAAATAAAGAAACAATTTATAGTTAGGATAGATTTATCTAAACCTTTCTATTTAATAATTTTGCCTTCTGAAGGTACACCCACTGCGTTAATTGCCCAAGAGGATCAACCTGTGGAATGAATCCACGCAGCAAAACATACACAAAAAAGAAATGTTGTTCCTTATTATGATTTAATATCTCTTCTTGTTTTTCAAGGTCGATTCCAAATCCATCAGCTCACTGGAGCTGAGCCAACAGTAATAGTTTTTCCTTTTAATTCTAAACATTTTAATAATTTATTAACTTTATCCACAGCATTTCAATTATCACTTTATGCATATTTTGGTCAAATCGGATACCATTACCCTTCTGCTAAGATATGGTAATTCTTTAAACATACTCAGTGGATTGTTGATTCAGTTGTTTCACCACACCCTCTTTCTGATGCTCCTAATATCTCTATTGATGGTACTAAACAAGGTTGTGCCACTATATGGTGGAAAAAAATTATAAGATATTTCCTATTCAATATTTTTCTGCCCAACAAAATGAATTATATGCTCTTATTCAAGTTCTAAAGTTGTTTCCTTTAGCTATTAATGTTATTACAGATTCTAATTATGTAGTATATGTAGCAAAAAATATATTGACTGCTTTCTTAACAGTAAGACATCCTGTACTCTTGGAGCTCTTTTCTCTCCTTCAGGAACTTTTATGAGCTTGTTCTTTTCCAATATACATTACTCATATAACAGCCCATACAGTATTGCCTGGCCCATTAACATATGGTAATGAACAAGCTGATAAACTCACCAGAACTACAGTATTTTTTTGTATCAGCTAAAGATGAACATACTCATTTACATACTAATGCAGGAAGACTACATCAAAAATATAAGATCTCTTTTCTCAGTCAAAACAAATCATTCTTCATTGTCCTACTTGTCACCCTTTACATATCCATCCCCTCCCAATTGGTAGTAACCCTAGAGGAAAACAACCTAATGATCTTTGGCAGATGGATGTCACCCACTTTTCTTCCTTTGGCAAAATGGCTTATATTCATGTTGCTATAGATACTTATTCTTCTTTCATGTGGGCTTCTGCTATGTTCGGTGAATCTTCTGGCCATGTTATTAAACATTTAATGGTTTGTTTTACAGTTATGGACACTCTCCAAATTCTAAAAACTGATAATGCTTCTGCTTATACTTCAAAAATATTTCAACAATTCCATATACTCCTCAAGGTCAAGCCACAGTAGAAAGAGCCCATGGAACTCTTAAATTACAATTACATAAATTAAAGAAGGCGAAATATGGGGCATACACAGAAAAGGTAGAGGATTTGATAGCAAATACAAATTATATTAATCAAAAGGAATATAGAAGAAAGTTATTTAAAATGTTACAATCACCACAAGAATTATTAAATATGGCTCTGTTTATTTTAAATTTTTTGAACTTACCACAAAGGGAAATATTAACAAAAGCAACATTACATTTTCAGGAAACCACGCTCCCTCTGGAGACTCCCCGACCAGTTTGGGTCCAAACTTTTGAAATAAATGTGTGGGAACATGCTCAATTATTAATTCAGGGTCAAGGTTATGCTTGTGTTTCTTTAGAGAATGGATCCAATCAAGAAATATGGTTGCCTCTTTGGAAAGTCAGGCCCAGGGAAGCTGGCAGTATTCAAATTCCCAGAGCCCAGCCCTGAGGGAATCAAGACAGCCTTGAAGGGAGAAATGCCCCAACCTCTGGTTCAGGAAATGGCATCTCTAAAGATCAAGGAAAACCGAAAACGCTCAGCTCCTCGCTATCAGGTTGATCCTCCCACCTGGGGCCAGATTAAACATTTGACTCATGGCACTGGGCAAGTATTGACCCTTACTTCTTTTCTCAAACACCTGAGAACCTGTTTTTGGCTAGGATGGCTGTCATCGCGTGTGCTTCGACTGGGGTGAGTGCTTACGATCATCATTATTGGGCTTATGTTCCCCATCCACCTTTATTGAAAATTGTAGAATGGAATGAGGTTGGCCCCTTAGTTTATACTAATGAATCTACTTATTTACCTCCTCCTTGGGGAATGGGGATTCTCACTTTTCCCTGTGAGGAGAGAACTCCTTTCAATATTTCTCTGGGCTATGGGTCACTGCCTCTTTGTTTAGGGGAGGATCCTGCTTGTTTTAAAACTCAAGGGCAGTGGTGGGCTTACATCCTCCTTCCTGTACCGAGTTCCCACATGATTATGGTAATGTTCACAGCAATGTCATTGGCCAGATCCTATAAATATACCTATAATTCAAAAGGAGGGTCATATCCAGTGTGTAAAGGATTTTCTTATCAAAACTATATATATAAACATAAACCTAGGTGGTCTCGATGCCTATCTCCCCATGGCAAATTATATTCATTAAGTAATTATTCTATAATAGATTGGGGTCCAAGAAGAATGTTTTTAAATAATTGTAGTGATGATGATAAAACTTTGTCATATGATTATGTTACACAAGTTAGTTGGAATCGAACCACGGACTCTTTGGATAGAAATCATCCTAAAGGACTTATGGCATGGCATGATGGTGGACTTTCTCCCCCTTGACCCAGGATTGTTTTGAATAATGCTTCTTTGGGACCAGAACAATAGGAACTGTGGAAATTGACTGCCGCTACACAACCTCTTGAATTATGGACTGGGAATTTTTCAGGAAATAAAGCTCCTCACAATATCAATTCCATAAAGAAAAGGACATTCCAATTGCTGCCTGTGTTAAATTACCTTATGTATTAGCTTTGGGAAAATTGAAAATCAATGAAACCTTGAAAGCTGTTATCTGTTATAATTGTGCTTTACATACTTGTGTTCACCCTAATCTTGATATTAATCGCTCTAATGTGTCATTGTTGATTTTGAAATTGCATATGGGGGTATGGGTCCCTGTAAATTTAGAGAGGCAATGGAAGGAGGGACTTATGGCAGGGCTTGCCCACCACTTGTTAAAACATTTGATACATCGATCCAAGCATTTATAGAGTGGGTAATTTTAGGAATATTAGGACTTATTGCTATTTGTGCCACTGCAGCAGTAGCAGGAGTTGCATTACAACAGAGTATCAAAAATACTGAATTTATACAAAATTGGCAAAAAGATTCACACCAACTCTGGGCCACACAAACTTCTATAGCCAAAGATATACATAAACAAATTGGTGAATTACAGTGTGGGTTAAAATGGCTTGGAGATCAAGTGATGGATATGCAGCGTCAATTAATGTTAAAATGTGATTGGGATTCTACTCAATTTTGTGTAACTCCTACAAAATTTAATGGCAGTAAATATACATGGGACCAAATTACATTTCATTTATAAAATTTAAGGGGAAATTTTACCCTAGATGTAAAGGAGCTCCAGGGAGAAATATTTGATACTTTCAATAAACAATTCCCTGAAACTTCTCTCTACTTTAGCTGATTATATGGCTGATCAATTAAGTGGTTTGGACCATGAGGAATTATTCAAGGTATAACCCATAGTGTGGGGAATGGGCTAATGGTTTTATTGATTGTTATTTACATTTTTGTTATAGGATACTGTGTCCTCAGAAGACAAATAATTCAATCTCAGTTACATGCTACTGTTACTGCTATGCTTGCTATTTGGAAAAGAACTCCTCCTACAGCTACAATAATTTAAAGAAGGGGGAATTGTGGAGGATATGAGAAGTTCTCAGGCCCTCGGACAGCCTTGGGAAGACAGATTGTCCTGATGTCTGTGGCAGGCCCAGATAGAGAAGTTAAAGATAACTTCAGAAGGCTATTTGTCAATCCCACAGTGTTTGTTCTGCTGTGGTCCCTTGAGACTCTCAAATATTTGTTTGACATAAGAATACATAAGAGTAGCTAAGTTTTTAGAAGCTTTAAGTAGCCATGATGATTTAGATAAGATGCACTAAGATTAAAGGAGCATAGATGGTTCTTTAGATGCTTTATGTACAGATATAACTGGTGGTTAGTTGATTAGCATTGTAAATTTTTAATGATTGTTGTATCCTGCAGAAAAATGTATAAAAGAAAACTATTACCAGTAAACCTGGCCTTAACTCCACACAGAGTTCTGGTCCTCCGTGCTCCTTCATTTAATAGGTTTCATCAGATACTGTCTTCAGGTTCCAGTCTCCCACTGAGGAGACCCCAACAGTAAGAGACCATGAGAAATCAAACCAGCTGCTGGTAGATGAAGCAAGAAGAACAACATAAGACTGATGGGAGTCCATGAAAAAACAGGAGAAAGTACAATTGACATAAAAAAAACTGTTTACAGAACTAATAGTAGAAAACTTCCCAGACAGAGGTAGAGAATTAGACATACAGAAAAGTGAGGCATATAGAACTCCAATTAGCCACAATCAAAAAAAAATCTACACCTAGACATATAATAGTCAAGATCCCAGAAAACCAAAACAAGAACAAATTCCTACAAGCAATTAGAAAAAAGAAACAAATCACCTACAAAGGAAAGCCCATGAGAATCGCAGCAGACTTCTCCACACAAACCCTGAAGTCAAGGAGAGCCTGGAATGAAGTATTTCAAACACTAAAATAAAACAACTTCTAACCTAGACTGTTGTATCCTGAAAAATTATCTTTCAAAATCAATGGGGAAATTAGATACTTCTACAACAAAGAATACCTAAGAAATTTTATGAACACCAAACCAGCTCTCCAAACAATTCTAAACAATATACTAAGAAAAAGACGATGAAGGTCAGAACTCCATGAGGCCCAGCAGAGGGAAGCCACCAGACAAGGCAAGAAACTGAAGGAAAAGAGGGGAAAATAAGAAATAAAAGAGCCAACAACAGTAAAACATCATGACAAGTATAAGTCAATATCTGTCAATTATAAAAATCTATGTTAATGGCTTCAATTCACAAATCAAAAGAAATAGAGTGGCAGAATGGATTAAGAAGCAAAATCTAACAATATGCTGTATACAAGAAACACACCTAACTCAAAAAGAAATTCATAGACTGAAAATAAAACGATGGAAAACAGTTCTCCACATGACAGTAGCCCAGAAAAAATCAGGGGTAGGAATTTTATTTGTAGACAAAGTAGATTTCAAACCAAAACTAATTAAGTGAGAGAAAGATGCTCACTACATCCGTGTGAAGGGAACAATACAAGAGGAAGAGATGACAAACATAAATATATATACACCAAATACAAATACCCCAACTATACAAAACAAATATTAATGGACATGAAAATCCAAATAAGCACTAATACAATTGTAGTGGGGGACCTCAATACCCCATTATCACAAATAGATCATCTAGACAAAAAATATACAAGGAAATTCTAGAACTGAACCAAGCTATTGAACAAATTGACTTAATAGATAGTTACAGAGTGTTCCACCCCACAAAATCAGAATATACATTCTTTTGGGCTGCACATGGATCATTCTCCAAAATAGACAACATGCTAACTCATAGTACATGTTTAAATAAATGTACAAGAATTGAAGTTACCCCCTGTATATTATCAGTCCATAGTGCAATAAAATTGGACATCAATAACATAAGAAACCACAAAATCCCCACAAACACCTGGAAATTGAATAACACTCTGCTAAACAACAAAATGGGTCACAGAGAAAATTAAAGACAAAATAAGACAGTATCTGCAAGTAAATGATAATGCCAGTACAGCATACAGGAATCTATGGGACACAGTGAAAGCAGTTCTACTAGGGAAATTCATAGCAGTGAATGCCCATATTAGGAAAACAGAAAGAACTCAAATAAATAACCTAATGCAGAACCTCAAGATCCTAGAAAGAGAAGAGCATAACAAACCCAAAGCTCATACAAGAGAGGAAATAAAAGATCAGAGCAGAAATCAATGCAATGGAGACTAAGAGAATGATACAAAAAAATCAATGAATCAAAGATTTGGTTTATCAAAAGAATAAATAAAATCGATAAACCTTTAGCCAACCTTATTAAAAAAGGAAAGAAAAAGCTCAAATCCATGCAATTAAGAATGAAAAAAGTGAAGTCACAACAGACCCAGCAAAACCCAGAGGATCATCAATACCTACTTTGAGAAACTGTAGTCTAATAAAATGGAAAACACAGAAGAAATGAACAGATTCCTAGATACATATGAATTGCCAAAGTTAAATGAAGAAGATATAGAAATTCTAAACATCTCAATTACAATGAATGTAATTGAAAATGTAATAAAATTTTACCAACAAAGAAAAGCCCAGATCCTGATGGCTTCACTGCTGAATTCTACAAGACATTTAAAGAAGTACTATCACCATTGCTCTTTAAACTCATCAAGGAAATTGAAAAGGAAGCAAATTCATTCCAAATTCATTCCTGGAAGCAGGTGTTACTTTGATACCAAAACCAGGGAAAGACCCAACCCACAAAGAGAACTACAGGCCAATTTCTCTAATGAACATAGATGCAAAAATCCTCAACAAGATATTGGCAAACAGAATACAGAGGGTCATCAAGAAGATCATACATCATGACCAAGTCAGATTTATCCCAGGGATGCAAGGATGGTTCAATATATGTGAATCAATAAATGTAATACAGTATATTAACAGAGCCAGGGACAAGAACCATATGTTCATCTCAATAGATGCAGAAAAAGGATTCGACAAAATCAAATACCCATTCATGATAAAAACCCTATAGAAAATTGGAATAGAAAGTCTTTATCTCAACCTGATTAAGGCTATCTATGAAAAACCAACAGCCAACATCATACTAAATGGTCAAAAACTGAAAACTTTCACGCTAAAATCAGGAACAAGACAAGGATGCCCACTATCATCACTCCTGTTTGATATAGTTCTGGAAACATTAGCCATTGCAATTAGAAAAGAGAAAGAAATAAAAGGAATAAAGAGGAAAGGAAGAAGTGAAACTGTCATTATTCACTGACAATATTATTCTTTACATAGAAGACCCAAAAAACTCTGCCAAAAGACTTCTAGACTTAATTGACAGATTCAGTAGAGTACCTGGATACAAGGTCAACACTCAAAAAACAATACCCTTCTTATACACAATAGACTCACTGAGAGAGAAATTAGAGAAACAATTTCTTTTACAATATCATCCAAAAAAATGAAATATCTAGAAATCAGTCTAACAAAGGAACCAAAAGACCTCTACACTGAAAACTACAGCACTCTGAAAAAGGAGATAGGAGAGGTTACAAGAAAATGGAAAGACATCCCTTGTTCCTGAGTGGGAAGAACCAATATAGTGAAAATGTTCATTCTTCCAAAACTACTATATAGACTTAATGCAATACCAAATAAAATTCCAACAGTATACTTCACAGAACTAGAGAAAACAATCCAAAAATTCTTTTGGAAGCATAAGAGACCTAGAATAGCAAAAGCAATTCTAGGCAACAGAGACATGGTAGTGGTATCACATTCCCCAACTTGAAACTATACTACAAAGCTACTGTGATAAAAACAGTATGGCACTGGCAAAGAAACTGACCCGAGGATCGGTGCAATAGATTAGAAGATGCAGAAACAACTCCAGACATACTCAGCCATCTCATCTTTGACAAAGGATCCAGCCACTCTCATTGGAGGAAAGAACTTATTTAATAAATTGTATTGGAAAAACTAGATTTCAACCTGCCAAAGACTAAAACTAGACCCATATTATAACTATGCACTAAATTAAGATTGAAGTGGATTAAAGATCTAAATATTAAAACAGAAACACTAAACTTGTTAGAAGACAAGTTAGGTAGAACTCTTGAAGATATCGACATAGGAAAAGACTTTATGAACAAAACTTCAGTACCACAAGAACTAGCACAAAGAATCAACAACTGGGATCTCATCTTATTAAAAAGCTTCTGCACTGCAAGAGAAACCACTAACAGAGCTAAGAGACAACCTACAATGTGGGAAAAAAATTTTAGCAGCTGTACCTCAGACAAAGGATTACTATCTAGAATATATAAAGAACTGAAAAAAAATCAGACCCCCCCAAATTTAAAGACCCAATTCAAAAATGGGCATCTGAAATGAACAGACATTTCTCAGAAAAAGAAGTAAAAGCAGCAAATAAGCATATGAAAAAAATATTCAACATCACTGGTCATTTGAGAGATGCAGATGAAAACAACACTGAGAATCTACCTCACCCCGGAAAAAATGGCTGCTATCAAGAAATCAACCAATAATAAATGCTGGCAGGGGTGTGGGGATAAAGGAACCCTTCTTCATTGCTGGTAGGAGTGTAGACTGGTGCAAGCACTGTAGAAATCAGTATGGAGATACCTCAAAGAACTAGGACTAGAGGTCCCATTTGACCCAGCTATTCCCCTGCTTGGTGTCTTCCCAAAAGAATTAATAGAATCATACCGCAGCAATGTATGTGCACCCTTATTCATAGCGGTACTGTTTCTAGTAGCTAAAGCTACTAAAAATGTTTGAAGGCCCAAAGATAACCAAACCCTCTAACTGATAATGCAACAGGATTATAGTGGAAATCTCCATATTCCATATTGGAAAATCTTAGAATATACAGGATCATAGATTATATTTCAAGAAGAAGGGGTCATAAATTGAGTACTGAAAGATGATTTTCCAAAGAAACAGAATTGGTTGAAAAGAGAAAAAAAATTCCAAATATCAAAAGCAACCTGAAATATTATAAATGTGAGTAGAAAGTGCATGACAGATTAGAGGAAATTAAAGTTAGTGGAATATTGCTAAATGAAAATTAGCAAGAGTGTACAAAATAATGTATGTCATTTTGAAGTGAAAAATAAAAATTAAAAAAAACA
Source organism: Heterocephalus glaber (assembly GCF_053883595.1). Taxonomy (NCBI): domain Eukaryota; kingdom Metazoa; phylum Chordata; class Mammalia; order Rodentia; family Bathyergidae; genus Heterocephalus; species Heterocephalus glaber. Next base: position 14,808,418 of record NW_028258312.1, on the reverse strand, counting down.
AGAGGAAGACATCAAATGTTTAAAGTGGAAGAGCATCATGTTGTTAAGTAAGAAATGCCATTAAATCAAGTTATATTTCATGTTAAATTGGGTGGATTAATCAGTGATTGACCAGAGATAGAGGATACGGAAAAGGAATCCAGAGTAATCACTACCTTCCACTTTGAATGTGCTGGACACCTGACTGTTTGTGACCACCGAAACTTGCATGTTGAAATCTAATCTCTATGTGATGAAATGGGACATACAGTTTTGTGGATGAGGTTAAGCTGTGTCTCGCAAAAGGTATTAGTGCCCTTGTAAAAGAAGCTTCGGGGAGCTGTCTTGTCTCTTTCACCACGTGAGGACGAAGAAAAAAGTTGCTATCTCTCAGCTAGGAAGCGGCCTCTCTCCTGACACTGAATATGCCAGTGCTTTGGTCTTGTACTTCCACCCTTAAGAATTGTGAAAAATAAATGTCTGGGTTTTTAAAATAACTTCCACTTTTGATAACTTGTTGAAGTATCTTAGATGTACCAAGTGTAACTGGACAGTGGTAACCACTTACTGGGATGTGACTGACTTAGGAAAAAGAAAAATTTAGGGTGAGGGAGAATTCAAATTGCATTTTAGAATTGTCATGTTTAAGAAGAATTTTAAAACTACAAGACAATATGCGAAATGAATGGAATTTATGAGCTTAAAGGTTTTAATTATAGGTCAGAGTTTCTCAATCAATGTTCCACAGAACTCTTGGACTCCCAGAGATAACTCTAGGAGTAACATGAAGGATTATGATTAAAAAACAAAAGCACAAATGAATAATCTATTGGTGTTTCAACTTTCTATGATTATTAGCCATGAGGGAATTTCTCTATAGGTCTTTTAAGTCTCTGTGATAGAGAACATCATGATTCCAGTCTCAGGTTTGTTTGTTTGTTTTAAGATGGTCTCACTAGGTAGTCCAGTCTGGCCTTGAATTCCCTACCTAGCCCAGGCTGGCTTCAAATTCATGCTCCTCCTGCCTCAGCCTCTGAAGTGCTGGAATTACAAGTGTGTGCCACCATGCCTGATCACCTTCAGTTTGGAGGTAAGATTGGTGAAAGTGATCATTGATCATTGGTGAGCTACAGAAGGGAGGCTGATAATGTCACTCTCTTTCCCAAATTATCTCCTCAAACTCCAAAATTAGGCATTTGTGACTTCCAGGAGCAAACCACCTCTACCTGTACAACAAAAAATTGGAGAGTGATTTTGGTTTTAGAAAGAAATGTTTATTCACCTTGACTCAGCTACTGTCCCTCAATACTTTGCTAAAATAATAAAGATTGCAAAACTTAGAACATGTAGTTTAGAGGTGAATTGAGTTATTAACTTCATATATTTTGTGATTTTTTTCATTAATTTTTATGATCTTCTGTTTAATTAGCTTTTTGCTCATCCCCATATATGTTTGAGTAGTTCAGTGTAGTGATTTGTGAAGGTGAAGTACAAGATGGAAGAGAAAAATCCTAGGAAAAAGTTTAGGCCTATGCAAAATTCTAAACAGGTTATTGATGGAGAATTATAATTTTCTAAGTCAATTCTCTAAGATAGCTATAATGATTAATCTTGATTTCCTATTTGACTGGTTTGAGAGATGCTTAGGAGATTAGTCAAATACACATCTGGGTGTGTCTGAATGGATCTTTAGGAGGTGACCTTGGGACATGATCTTCCTCTTGGGTCCTTCCCTTGTGCTCTGCTTCCTGCCTGCCATGAAGTTAGCAACTCCTTTCACTGGGCCATTCTGTCACCATGTTTGTGGCTTGGACCAAGCCACCATGGACTGAAACCCTTTGAACTGTGCACCAAAAAAAGCATTTCCTTCTTTATGTTGTATATGTTAGGTATTTTGTCCCAGCAACAGAAAGGTGACTAATGGAGTAGGACAACGTAATTCTAAAAATTTTTCATCTTCAAAAAAAGCTAATTATCAAAGAGTTTTATGTGGAGTGGCCATTCACGTCATCCTTCCATTATAGACAATCTGCAGAAAAAGGCATATAAATGTAGGAATGTCACTGGGAAAACTGAAGTGATAAAGAAATATTTGCTAAGTAATGATGCTGTTTTTCTCAAAACAAACAAAATAAGTCCTTTGTTTACAGAGCATTATCCAGTAAAGGGGCCCTAGAAGTAAGTTATTTCTAAGAAAAAAGAAAAGTCATAGTTTTTAAAAACCTACAATTGTAAAATCTGCATGTAAAATTATAGTAAATAAAATATTAGGACAGGATTTAGGATGAGAAAATGAAAATACTCTAATCGCAAAGAGTATGAAAAATTGACATTGATAACACCCCCTGTGATGTTTAAAGCTTTTGTGTGGAAAATAAGAGTTCTCTAACCAAGTAAACAAGTTAACAAATTTCACTGATAAGTGTCATGCTGGCTCATTGTAAGAATGGTGATATTTAGCAAAATAGTTTTTGCTGCAAAGAGCTAACCAAAAGATACATAAACTAAAACATATTTAATATTGTGTCTTAATGTCTAGAAAAACACCTCTCTTTTGGAAGAACTCTGTTGGACTCTATATTGATGATGTCTCATCAAAGATATAGTACATGAGGGAGGAGCAAAAAAGAAAGACTGAAACATTGTTTTCTCCACAGAGAGCTGCTATGTCAAATACTCTCAGAAATAAAATGAAAAACACCTGGGCAATGCAACAAAATAGTTAATTGTATCAAACTCAGTTCAATGCACCTAGGGATATCTTTTTAAAAAAATAACAACTTGAACAAATAAGACTTACATTTCTTGGTAACTGTGAAACTCTCTTAGCTTTATGAAGAAAGAGATCTCCATGGGGTGTTTAACTGAAAGATGAATTGAAAGGACATTGTGTGCAGACTTCACTAAGTAGCTTAAAAATGAAGGATGGTTTGTAGCCAGTCTACTTTGCAGACATTTTCATCACATCTACCAGTTTCAAAAGACAGCATTATCCAAGAAAAAAGTCTTATTTTTAAATGAAAACATTTTTTGAGTTAAAAGAAAACAATCTTTTCAAAATTCAGTATTCCAAAGGGAAATTTTATAATGTTTCTGCTGTTATTTAGGCTTTAGACTGAGGGAGGCTATCAATAAACCTCTTGTCTTATTTAAATCTACCTAGAAGGAAGCCAAGACAAGAATAAAGTCTAGCTTCTCTCCCTGTGAACATACTGGGTGATTCATTGAGGGAAATTTTATCTTAATCTTCTTTTCAGGCTGAACATTTGACAATGAAAGAAGTTAGAACTTCGTGAGCAATAACCTGATCATACACTCAAGTTAGGATTTCAACACCTACCTCTAGAGAAGTTCCAAATATTTGTGAATGAAGAGTTTCTACCAAATCTTTGGTAATTCTTTAAGATTTTGATGTAATTTTCAATTTTCTATATATGTCCACAAGATTTATTCTTGTTTAACAAATAATAGGAACAAGAACAGATAAGATCTCATTTTAGTCGAAAAATGAATTCTGTGTATGCTTAATTCATTAGACCCCGAAGTAAGCAATAAAAAGTACAGTCTTCACAGTAACATAAATTTTAATTCGAAATTTTAGTTTCAAAAATAAAAGTTTTGAATGCTACATCCACCCAATAGAAAACAAAGATTAAATTTACCCTCCCACTGTGTAAAATGCATGGGGAGGCAAGAAAATATGAAATAATAGTTTTCAAGACACTTGGTATCAGCTAATGATCCTTAATTGAGAATAAACAAATGAAGTGAACTGTATGATGTCCCTGGCCTTACTACCTTGAGGGGCCTCCAAGACCACATCTACAAGGAGAGCACAGTGTGACCTGGAAAGTTTTCTGAGTTGAAAAGATGAGGTAGAGGATCCAGCAAACCCAAGGTAGGTAGTGCTCACAGACTGTATTATGGCCAGCAAAATGCTAGAGGAAGAAAGCCCAGGATATAAGCAAATCATACCCATCTTCTACTCAGTTACAGCATTCTGAACACATGCACAGAGAGAAACTAGCCAAGGGTACAGACGAGTAGATCTAGGTAAGGATTAGAAGAACTAGTGTTCAAAATTCACACAAAGGCAAGAATGGTACTTTTTCCTGGCATTTAGACTGAAAAACAAAAACAAAAAAAAGCAAATGCAATTCACAATGCATTGTACAGAACATCAAGAAAGTTTTTTCTCAGTTTTAGGGGATAAATAGCTCCTGAGTTGAGTGTTACTCTTGATCTGCCTGACAAATTATAAAAGTTGGATACAAAGGAATCAAGTTATTTTCAAGAAACTTAACCAAAGTCTAGAGCACAAAGCAAAGATGCTTCAAGGGAGTACAAAATTATGCATCACTCCACAGCATCAAATATCTACAATATCTACTGTCCAATCAAAGATTAATAGGAATGAAAAGAAGTATAAAGCACAATGTTCAATAACAATAGAAATCAACTGAAATAGATCTAGAACAAAACAGATTTTTGAATTAGCAGATAAGGACATTAAAACAGTTTTGCAAATACACTGTATGCAATGTATTCAAAAATTGTGTAGAGACCTGGGTGTTATTTTTGTTTTTAAAGATCTAAACAACTTCTAGGGATGAAAAAACAAATGTAGAATGAAGAAGATTAATGACAGATTAGACACTGTGAAATGAAAGATTGATAAAATTGTAGACTTTGCAAAACAAGCTATCAAAAAAGAAACAAAGTAAAATAAGAATTGAAGAAAGAACATGAATTATGGAACCAGTTCAATAGATTAATATGCATGTAATTGGAAATCTAAAGGAGAAGAGAGAGGTGAGGGAGATATTAATCATGAAGTGCTAAGAAATTAAGAATTCAAGATTCACTGTTTTAGAATTTTGAAAAGAGAGGGAGAGAGAGTGCTCTAGGATAGAAAAAGAGAAAAAATATATGTCTATTGATATCAAATACTTTAAATTCTAGGACGATCACTAGTAAATTATGTCAAGTATTCAAAGAAAAATATACCCTTGACCTTTGTGAACTCTTTCACAGAATCACATAAAAAAGATATATCAATGCACACTTGTGTATGTAAGTGTGTGCATACATGTGTGAGTGTGTGTGTGTGTGAATAAGGCAGATAGCCATATCCTAGAAGAGGATATTACACAAAAGAAAAAATATAAGCTAACTTTATTTGTGTTTCAACTTATCAAGTGAAACAAATTCTAAAGGATTTAAGTAAAAGAAAAGATATGAAAGATACGACTTGCTCATGAATAGGGCAACTCAATATTATAAAGATGTCAGTTTCACCCCAAAATGACCTATGAATTCAATACAATCTTATTCCAAATGCCAATGTAGCTTATCAGAGATTTACAAACCAAATCTGAAATTTATATGAATGCTTAGGGCCAAAATTAGTCACTGACATCTTGAATAAGAATGTAATATGACATGCTCCTTCATGTTTTAAAACTTACTGGAAAATTACAGCAATAAAGGACTGCTGTATTCTGAAAGGATAATGTAGACCAGTGAAGATGAGGTCTGTAATTTATGTAAACTTGCCTTGACAATTTTATTTTGGCTTTTAAACCCATAAATCCTCAGGGGCAAGGCATATTTTTGAGAGTAGATTAGGGGGAAAAGTGTCAGAAATTTTTGATTCACGGCTAGCTCAATCTGTGCGAGAATAATGAAAGGAATGAGCTAAACAGAATGTGAAACAAAAGAATGATTAACAACAAAAATACTATTATCCAGTTATTATAATATGTATGGTAGAGGAGAAAATTTGAATGTTGACAGTTAACGAATAAGATCAAATTTTGTGGCTCCTGGAAGCCTGCTCCTGCTTCAGTGGCCTCTTCAGCCCACACATTCTCTGGAAAAGCAAATTACTTACAACCATTGATTCCCTGCGGGCCATGGAATCCCAGGGTATTCTGTTAGAAGTCATTTCATGAAGAAATAATAGAAGAGTGACAAATCCTTGCCAGCATGAATTCTCAAAACAGACCATGCAGAAGGAAATCACATCTCTAATACTAGAGAATGCTGGTTTGAAAAGATTGTTTTGGATGGAACAGATCCCAAGTGGCTGCAACCTTTTGTGAGTGAAGGATTATGGAGGCTATGAAAACTAGTCTGATACAGTGATTTGAAGTAGGATTTGTGACATTTACTGTTTGAGAAGAATCTGTCCTGTTTGATTGCTGACTTGAATCAAGTAAAATCTATTTTCTGAAGAAGTAGAAGGATAACAGATGCTGGGAACACTAAATTCACTATATAATAATTAATAATTACAGACCTATACCTAAGTCTGTGTTGGTGACACAGACTAGGATACATACTATGTATGATACAGCCAGCTCTCTGCTACTATACCAATCATGGGACATTTGTGTATACTTGCTAAGTGCCAAGAAAATAGTCAAGGGGCAGTGACTGATTTTCTATTTTAGTTCCTGATGGGAAATAGTTTTGTGCTATTCAAAGGAAAGAAGTCATTGGATGAGAATGTGAGGGTGGGAAAACATTATCATAGTAGAAATCTCAAAAAGCTATTTTAAAAATGCATTAAAAGAAAAAAAATTTGATTTCACCTTGAAGACCCATTATCAAAATTTGGAGTAAAAGACTGAGGTTTCTTTCAATTCCAGCTATCACATACACCCTTCTGTGTTCCTCTCTTCCTAAAATATCCCCATTCCCTTTAAATAGTTATGCTTGCATGAATTTAAGTCTTTTTTTTAAGGGTAGTGATTTAGAACAGAAAATACTTGAACATGGTGTTAAATTTACCCTCTCAGATAAAGAAATAGAATGCCAGATGATTGACAGAAGAGCTGAGATCTGTTCACCTAACCCTCAGTGGGATGTCCAATGCCTTTCACAGATACGTGGGCCAGATGGTTTGTGGGTGATGAGAAAAATGCTTGGAATTATGAATGGGTGGTGATTCTCACAGGACAGGAAGTGAGTACTCTCACTAGACCAGATATGCAACGGAGAGAGCACACAGGGGATAGAGATCACTTATGGTACAACTCATCCACAGACTGGAAAACATAACTGGAGTAAATATTCCAAAGTTCTGTTGCCATTACTTTAATGTTTAATTGGAATTGGTATTTGTGTGAAAATGATGCTGTCTCATTTCAATTGGACATGTTGTATGAGAATTTTTCTATTGCCTAAGCGTTCTTCTGTAAAATAACTAAGCAATATACCATTCCAAAAGTACAAGAGAGCATGTTAGGAAAATAAAACTGTTCATGGTGGCTCCTAACTGCACTCCCAGCTTTATGGGAGGCAGAGACAAGAGGGTCACAATTCTGTGGCTAGTTTGGGCAATTTAGTGAGGCCCTGTCTCAAAATAAAATAAAATAAAATGAAGCTGGGGATATAGCTTTGTGGTTTAGTGCTTGCCTAGAATGCATGAGGCCCTGAGTCTTGAGTTCAACTCTCAGCACTGGGGAGGGGGGTATGATTGAAGTGAGAATATCAAATTCCATTCTCATAGACTGTAATAATACACATTTGAGGATATAACAAAACTATTATTTCAACAATAATTGACATAATAAAGATACTACAAGAAGTTTAACAGGCCAAAGTTATCTCATAATAGACTTGTTTTAAACTTTCCTTTTCACACCTATTTGGATTTCAGTGAAATGGCTCTCAGTATGTATGTTTATGGATTTTCCACAGGATATTTAAATTCACCTTCTTCCATCATAATATGTTATAGTGGCATGATAGCAATTAGTATGCTGCTCCTTGCATGATGCTATCGTCTCCTTAGAGGAAGTAGACAAGAGATTTTAAATCATCCCATGACAAATACAGGCTATCTGATAAATACAGCTGAAACACATGACAGATCTGGTGTGTTAAGTGTGGAGGGATTATGCCACCATGAAAAAGCAGAGATATTTCTCAAATTGTAAGAAAAAATACTGTCTGTTTTGTGACCTTGACACTAAACAGGAAGTGCAAAACACGATGGATCTTTTGGGCTTTTGTAAAACCACATTCTCTGCTTAAAGATTCTTTTAGTCCCAATTCACAAAGTTGTCAGAAAGAAACTGAATTTGAAGGGTGCCCTGAGCAAAAGCAAGAGCTAAAAGGCTCTTTTAGACTTCATAGCCTGACTGGCAGATGATTTCAGTCATGTCTGCCACTGCAATGTACTGACTAGACCCTTTGGCACAAACTGAATATTTTACTCAGTAGAGATCACTAGGGATTTGGACACACATGCCGCCTGGCACAGAGGCACTTTTCAGACCTTTTGAAAAACACTTGCCAGCTTGTTACTGGGAGCGTTGGTGAAAGTGACTCCAATTACGAATGACAGCATACAGAGAAGGATAGAGAAGGAGTAGATCAGCAGACCTCACTGCTAAAATGAAAATATTATATTCAACAGCATAAGGGGGAAAAAATTGAAGAGATGTAGACCCTACTTATGAACAGCTTATTTCACTCTTTCCTAGGCTAACAACATAGCTCATGGATATATTCTCCTACTCTACCTCCCCATTACATGTTGTTGCATGCTCTGACCACAGCAAGGTAGAAAAAAGAATGCTTGATTCATAATTTGGAGTTCCTAAATCAAAGGTTAAATAACATTTGGAAATTGTTCACAATACAGTCTACAGATGGCAAAGTGCAGATGAAGAAGGAAAAGGTAAATAACAGATAGAATTGAGATCTGTTTATTGGCAGTGGGAAGAATTAGGCTTGAACCTCAGTAAAATATTTGGATATTTATATACTCTAGGGCAAAGTTGGTGTCATTTCAATGTGGCCCTACATAATGGAACAATAACTGCAGCCCCTCTCTTTATATAGAATACTTTTTTGGAAAGTTTTACGAGTCTTTAGAGGAGGGAAAATGTAGGTGGCCAAGTAAATGCCCACCAGAAATACCAGATGCTGTCTTGGGTGGAGCCGGGAATACTCAAGAAAATGCCTTAGGCAGAGCAATGGACTAGTTGTTTAGATTAATGATCTCAGTTGCCATGGGGATCTCTGATCATGCGTAGTTGAGATAAGGAGAATACATTTCCTCCAAATTTAGAAAGCAAATAATGTAAGAAGGACTTTTAATCAATCCCAACTGGGGAAACATCAATCTAGGCAGGGTTACTGAGTTGGTTTTACAATCACATTGGCACATTGAATAGGTGCAAATGCACATCAACTGGAACTGAGACTATTTTATCCTGGCCTTTACATTTTCTGAAAAAGCAGCAACTGCAGAGAGTGAAAGGAAAGCTTAAAAAAAGCAAATGATTGATAATTTTCATCCACATGACTATATTCTGTTAGAAGTTTATACTTCTCTGCTACTAATTTTCAAAAATAGGCTAGGAAAAATGTTAAATAGATGTATATTTACCATACTGTGTAGACATACACATACCAGAACAATATTCCTATTAGAAATTATCTGAAAGCAACGAAAATTAATATATCTCATACAAAATTTAGGATGAAATATTTGAATGCTGGTAAGTCATAGCATAATGTCATCTGTCAAATCCCATAGAGAAATTGTAAATTTGTACAACCACCTAAAAAGTTCTTCTGAACTTTTGTAGTTTTAAAGTTAAGACTTAGAAACTTAATTCCAACAGAAGTACAACTAGACATATTCTGCATGAATCAGGACCATTACAGCATTGTTCATAATAGTTCAAACCTGGAAACAATGAAAAAGTCCATTAGGATTAAAATGGATTAATAAATTTGCATATAATGTACACAAGCTGAATACAATGACATAGTGGACAATAAGCCAACTTCAATTCTGCAGGTCAAAACTGATAAATCTCACAAACATTGGAAGAAAGAAACCTGGAATAAAACTGTACATATTCTGTGATTTTTTAATTTAAATACAATTCATAAATAGACAAATCTGTACTATTAGAAATCAGCATAAGGTTTACTTTGGAGCGGATGCAAGGAATATCATTTGGAGAGGTCAAGAACAAGCACCTAAATATTAGTGGTATTCTATTCCTCACTCAATTTTACATAGCTGGTGAGTGGCAGAAATAAGAATTGGATTTAGGTCAACTAAATTTAAAGCCTACATGTCATCCGTGGTAAACAATGTTTAACAACATTTTAAACATTCCCTCTATCACTAAATTAGACACTCTCAAGTTTCAGTATTGCCATGCATCCATAACACAACTAATGTAGTCTTACATTTTGCAACACTTCAGAGCAACTATACATTAATACTAGGGGTTCACCAAGTGTCTCTCCCTGTGGCCTCTCTAATTGTGGCTAACTTCCTATATTATGGTAATATTGTATCCAAAGATGTTTTATTGGTACATTTTAGGTATTCAATGTGACATTCATGATTGGAAATTTGCACCTTTACATACCCTTTCTTGGTTCTTATTTTTTCCCCATACTCCTGCCCTCCTTTCAACCCCTACATCCTTAACTATTTACAAAGACTTTGTTTGGATTTTTACAGTTTCTCATATTAATTCCATTCCCTTCTTTCCTTTCCCCTACTCATCCCATTTTCCCTTCCCCTTTGCCCCTTTTCTTCCTATTTCACATTATCTATTATACCTTTTAGTCCTTATTTACACTTTCAGTTTCTCACACTAGAGAAACTATTCGGTATTTACACATGTGTGTCCTATTTATTTCACTTAAGAGTATCGCCTTAATGAGCATCCATTTAGCTATAAATGTCTCTAATTTCTCATTTTTTATGGCTGAGTAGTGCTCCATTTTATACAAAAACCCCCCACACATTTTCTTTATCCAGTCTCCAGTTGATGGACATTTGGGCTGCTTCCAAGTTTTAGCTATTACAAATTATGCTGCTATGAACATGGGTGCACTTATATCACTGTGGTATGATTCTTTAAATTCCTTGGGGAAGATACCCAGCAGGGGAATAGAAGGGTCAAATGGTACTTCCAGTCCTAGATCTTTGAGGTATCTCCATACTGATTTCCACAGTGGTTGCACCAGTCTGCACTCCCACCAGCAGTGGAGCAGGGTTCCTCTTTCCCCACAGCCCCACCAGCATTTGTTATTGGTTGATTTCATGATAGCAGCCATTCTTTCTGGAGTGAAGTGGAATCTCAGCGTTGTTTTCATTTGCATCTCTCGAATGACCAGTGATGTTGAACATTTTTTCATGTATTTATTTGCTATTTCTACTTCTTTGTCTGAGAAATGTCTGCTCATTTCAGATGCCCATTTTTGGATTGGGTCTTTAAATTTGGGAGGTCTGATCTTTTTAAGTTCTTTATAGATTCGAGATAGTAGACCTTCGAGGAAGAGCAGGTGAAGATATTTTCCCACATTGTGGGTTGTCTCTTCACACTGCTGGTGGTTTCTCTTGCTGTGCAGAAGCCTTTTAATAAGAAGAGATCCCACTTGTTGATTGTTTGTGCTAGTTTCTAGGCAACTGAGGTTTTGTTTATAAACTCTTTTCCTACACCGATGTCTTCAAGAGTTCTACCTAACTTCTGTTCCAGCTGATTTAGATTTTCTGTTTTAATATTTAGATCTTTCATCCATTTCAATTTTAGTTTAGTGGATGGTGAGAGACATAGGTCTAATCTTAATCTTCGGCAAGCTGAAACCCAATTTTTCCAGCTCCATTTATTAAAGGGGGTATCTTTCCCCAGGTGAGGGCATTTGGCTCTTTCATCAAAGATGAGGTGGCTGAGTGGGTCTGGAGTTCTTTCTGTATCTTCTAATCTGTTCCACTGGTCCTCAGGTCTGTTTGTTTGCCAGTACCATGCTGTTGTTATCACAGTAGCTTTGTAGTATAGTTTCAAATTGGGGAATGTGATACCTGCCATGTCTTTGTTGCCTAAAGTTTCTTTTGCTATTCTACATCTCTTCTGGTTCCAAATGAATTTCTGGATTGTTTCCTCAAGGTCTGTGAAGTATGCACCTGGAATTTCACTTGGGATTGCATTGAATCTATATTGCAGTTTTGGAATTATGGCCATTTTCACTATGTTGATTCTTCCTACCTAGGAGCAAGGGATGTCTTTCTATTTTCTGTAGTCATCTTCTCTCTCTCTTTTAAGAGTGCTACAGTTTTCAGAGAAGAGACCTTTTATTTCTTTCATTGGATTGATTCCTATGTATTTCATTTATTTAGATGCTATTGTGAAAGCAGTTGTTTCTCCAGTTCCTTGCTCAATCTGTTGTCTGTGTACAGAAAACCTATTTTTTTTGTATTGACCTTTATCCAGCTACTTCACTAAATTTGGTTATTAATCTAGAACACTTTTGGTGGAGTTCTTGGGATCTTCTATATACAGTATCATGTCATCTGCAAATAATGACCAAAATTTGACTCCTTCATTTCCTATCTTTATTCTTTTTATTTCTTTCTCTTGTCTAATTGTCATAGTTAATGTTTCCAAAACTACATGAACTATGAACAGTTTCCAAAACTGTTCATGAACTATGAACAGGAGTGGTGAGAATGGACATCCTTGTCTTGTTCCTGATTTTAGTATGAAGGATTTCAGTTTTTTACCATTTAATATGATATTGGCTGTTGGTTTTTCAGAGATGACTTTTATCAGATTGAGGTAGAGATCATCTATTCCAATTTTTTGTAGGGTTTTTTATCATAAATGCATGTTGGATGTTGACAAATGCTTTTCCTGCATCTATTGAGATGATCACATGATTTTTGTCCTTGGCTCTATTGATATAGTGTATTACATTTATTGATTTGTGTATGTTGAACCATCGCTGCTTCCCTGGAATGAATCCTGCTTGGTCAGGGTATATGATCTTCTTGATGATCTTATGCATTCTATTTGCCAGTATATTATTAAAGATTTTTCCATCTATGTTCACTAGTGAGATTGGCCTATAGTTCTCTTTTTCATTTGGGTCTTTCTCTGCTTTGGGGATCAAGGTGATGCTTGCTTCCAGTAATGAACTGGGGAGTATTGCTTCCCTTTCAATTTCATTGAAGAGTTTAAACAGTCGTGGCAGTAGTTCCTCTCTAAATGTCTTGTAGAATTCAGCAGTGAAGCCATCAGGACCTGGGCTTTTCTTTGTTGGTAAATTTTTTATTACGTTTTCAATTTCATTGGTTGATATTGAGTTGTTCAGAATTTTTAGGTCTTCTTCTTTCAACTTTGGTAATTCAGGAGATTTTAGGCATCTGTCCATTTCTTCTGTATTTTCCATCTTATTGATGTATAGGTTTTCAAAGTAGGTATTGATGATCCTCTGGATTTCTGCTGGGTCCATGGTAATTTCATCCTTTTCATTCCTAATTGCATGGATTTGGGCCTTTTCTTTCCTCTTTCTGGTAAGGTTGGCTAAGGGTTTGTCAATTTTGTTGATTCTTTTGAAGAACCAACTCTTGGCTTCATTGATTTTTTTGTATAATTTTCTTAGTCTCCACTGCGTTGCTTTCTGCCATGATCTTTATTAATTTCCTCCTTTCTATGGGCTTTGGGTTTGTCTTGCTCTTCTTTTTCTAGAAGCGTGAGGTTTAGCATCAGTTTGTTTAATTGGGCTCGATCTTTTTTCCTAATATGATTAGTCACTGCTATCAATTTACCTTGTAAGAATGCTTTCATCATGTCCCATAGATTCTGATATGTTGTATTGTCATTGTCATTTAATTGTAGGAACTGTCTGAATTCTTCTTTAATTTCCTGTGTGACCCATTGGTTACTCAGAAGTGTGTTGTTCAATTTCCATGTGCTTATGAAATTCTTGTGGTTTCTTTTGCTATAGATCTCCAATTTCATCACACTATGATCTGATAATATACAGGGGATGACTTCAATTCCTTTGCACTTACTTAAACATGTTCCATGAGTGAGTATGTGGTCTATTATGGAGAATGACCCATGTGCAGCTGAAAAGAATGTGTATTCTAATTTTGTCAGATAGAACACTCTGTAAACATCTGTTAAATTCATTTGTTCAAGAGATTGATTGAGTTCTAGTATTTCATTATTTATTTTTTGTCTAGTTAACCTATCTATTTGTGGGGTATTGAGGTTCCCCACTACTACTGTATGAGTGCTTATTTGATTTTTCATGTCTGTTAATATTTGTTCTGTATAGTTGTTTGCACCAGTGTTTGGTGCATTTATATTTATGATTGTCATTTCTTCCTCTTGGATTGTTCCCTTTACAAGCATGTAGTGCCCTTCTTTGTTTCTCCTGATCAGTGTTGGTTTAAAATCCATTTGATCTGCAAAGAGGATAGCTACTCCTGCTTTTTTTGGGGGGGGGGGGGTTCCTGTTCCATGGAGTATTGTTTTCTACCTTTTAACTTTCAGCCTCTGAGTTTCTTTTTGAATTGAGTGTGTTTCTTTTATGCAGCATGTTGTTGGATCTTGCTTCTTGACCCATTCTGCCACATTATGGGAATATTGGAAATGGAGCTATGCTGGACTTTCAGATCTCTACATTTTTTTTTTATGTTGTAAAAATTGTTCTGATTGAATTTCTGCTTTGGTTTTCATCCTTACTGGAGGAAATATTTTCTGCTCTCTACTTCATCTGCCATAGATGAACATATTTGTCTTTCCCAATTTTGGAGCAAAATAAAAATATATTCCAACTATCAACTTAACATTTAACGAAGGAGTCCAAATTTCAATAGTATGAAACATAAATATATTATGTCATGATTTTGCAATTTGATGTGGCTCTTCTTGGATGTATTTTTTTTTTTCTAGGATTCTTTCTCGTGTTTACAGACTGAAATTGTATGTGGCTGAAACAATCTAAATGTTCGATTAGGTAATTTTCAGACACTTCCTTATTTTATATGTCTGCTGACTGAGCTGACATATCTGGAACCTCTGGGAGTTCATCATTCATTTCTCCATGAAGCTTCATACGTGGCAACTCAGGCTTCTTCGCATCACTATCACATGCATCACAAAGATGATCACTAAGGGTTGACCTAATTCTCATAATGCACCTTCTGTTTGTCCAAAATCTAGTTCACCCTACATGTAAATGTAACTACATACTCAGAAGGCCCTACATTTCATGCTATCATTAGAACTTAAATTCATGATATTATTATCTAACGTAGATAAAGGCATGGGAGTGTCTCCTCTAATAGAGGTCCTTAAGTAGAATTCTACTCAATCTAAGACCTGGCAAGTCAAGGAATATCACAGTAAGAAAATCACAGTAAACATTCCAAGTTAAAAGTGGTGGTGAGAAACCCAACCTATAAAAAAAGAGCAAAAGATAGATAATAGGAAGTAGGGAGATAGATCCTTCTCAAAGGGGAAGCAGATCAAGAAGGGATGGGTAGTGAGAGAGGGGAGGGATAAGGGATCAACAAAAGGATTAAGATGTGCTTCGTAAATGTACCAACTCCACATAAGGAATGTAAATGTTATATGCTGCAAACATGTACAAAGGAGAAACAGGAAAGGGGTCAAGAGATGGGTAGAGGAGGGTGGAAGGGAAAGAAAAGGAGGAAGAAAAATAGCAACTAAGATGTATTATGTACATGTACCAACTCCACACAAGGAATGTAAACATTATGTACTACAAACATGAACTCAAAAAAAATAGAAAAAAAAATTTAAAAGTGTTGGGAGGCATAAAAAATTTACTGGGTCACAGCAAATCTAAAATCCAAGACACATGTCAGTGGTTTGTGGATTAAGGCCCAGGTGTGAATCATGAGAATGCTTTTGTTTGTCTCAGATCTGCAGTCTTCAGAGTGATTATTTTGTTTAAGATGTTGTAGCCCACTCCTGCCCATAGAAATTTGGTGTTCCAAAAGCCCCTTCTCATTTTATACTGTGACTTTAACCAATCAACTGGTGGCTCTGCCAATATGATTCTCTTAAAATTTGCTGTGGTTTCATTTGAAACTTATTCATGCTTACTTCCTTAGTGAAGTCTTACCTACAAATATTCTGAGTACTGGCCTTTTTCTATTTGTATGCTGTAATGGTTTGTTTTTGACAACACCTTTCTTGAAAGCACTATTGTTTAATGGATTTTGTATGAAACACACTTTTAAGATTGTTAGAAGAAAAAATATATCAATGAAAATGGTGAAAAGTGGGGCACCAAAAATTCTCTCTTCTATAAAAATCAGTGAGTCATTTGTAGGAAAATACATGCACCTTGAACCCATAATGTTAAGTGAAATAAATCAGACATACAAGATTAAATATTGCATGGTATGTTTTATATGAGAAATTCAAGTTATAAGTAAAAAGCAAACTAAGAGATAGATAATAGGAAGTATGGAGATAGATCTTTCTCAAATGGGAAGGTGATCAAGAGATAAAGGGAAGGTGGAGGAAGAGGAAGGAAGGGAGATAAAAAGAGGGAGGGAAATTAGGGCTGGGGCAATTTCAAAGTATCATTCTCAAATATTGCTCCCCTCTTTTTTTTGCCTGTCTGGTGGATTTATGGGAAACCTCACTTCCAGGGCTCTCTGTTTTAACCTGATTCAGTCCTCATGCACTTGAAAAACTTTATTGCCAAAACATTCTTTAAAAAATTTTAACTTCACTATGGCCTGAAGCAGTGGATAAAAATTGGGCAAGCAAATCACTATCTAAGTTAGAAAGGAAAACTATGGGACTGAGATGTCCCTGCAGACTGAGAAGATCCAACACATTTCTGGGAATCTTTAAGTCCATGTGAAGGAGTAGTGCCATGTACATGCCCAGAGCAGTGTATGTGTTCAGCAAAGATCTGGAGAGGTCTTGAGTTCTCCTTCTGGATGATCTTACCACTCTGGACAGCAGAAAGAGTTGCATAAATCAGCATTATAAACTGCCTGACTGAGTGTTGAAGGCACACACCAGCTTGTGCTCAGAACCCCCTTGGCAAGGACTGGGAGACATTGGCTCTGGGAACTTGATAAAGACTCTGTTCAATCAATTAACTAGTAAGTTAACCATCAGAGACTTCAGAGGACTCACACAGCAATAAGTATAGATTTCACATGTTAAGAAAAGTCATTAAAAATGGCGACTACTACAACAAACAGCAATAGCAACAAACCTCAAAGAAAGGAAGAATCTGGTTTAACAAGAGTATAATACTTTTTATATGCTGCTGGGTTTGCACTGCCAGCATTTAATTGATGACATTTGCACGCACATTCATAAGGAATATTGGCCCATAGTTTCTTTATTATATTTTGGCATACATATTTGGTATATATTTGGGTTTGGTATAAAAGTAATACTTGTTTCACACAATGAGTGGGGAAGTGTTAACTATCTTCTACATTTTGAAGAATTTTTAATAAATTCCACCCTTAGGGCTGGGGATTTAGCTCAGTGGTTTCACAGCCTGCTGTGCAAGCGCAGGGATCAGAGTTCGATCCCTGGTACCAAAATAAATAAATAAATAAATAAATAAATAAATAAATAAATTCCACCCTTAAAGTATATATCCAAGAGAAATGTGAAATATATACTGATGCAAAAAACTTGTACAAGGATATTCTTAGCAGCACTATTCATAACAGGTAAAAGATATAAACAAGTCAAATGACCATAAAATGATGAGCAAATGAACAAAATGTCTTATATCCATAAAACATTATATTCATTTAGAAAGATGAATGAAGTACTGATACATGTTAAAACACTTGTGGATATTGGGAACATTATGTAAGGCAAGGAAACCAGTCTCAAAAGACCAGATATGACATGATTTCATTTATATGAAATGTCCAAATAGACAAATTTATACAGAAGAAAATCTATGATTTATTCTCAGAGAATAAACCATATAGAGAATGTTGTGGGAGGATAAGGAGTGACTACTAATGGGTATGGGGTATCTTTTTGGGGTGATAAAAATGTGGAATTAGACACAGAAGGTAATGAAACAACCATGTGCATATATAATAAAAGTATTTAATTGTACACTTTAAAATGTCAAATTTTGTGGTACATGAATTATATCTCAAACATATTTAGAAAACCTTCTGTCTGGCTGAAATGTATCATGAGGTAACATAGAACTTTCTAAAGTACTAAGAAAGGTAGAACTTACAGCCCCATCTGCTATCGGGTTTACCCTGAGGCATTATTTACTTTGATAATGTTTTATGAGGAGATACAGACAAAGAAAAACCATTTTATTTTTCAGTTTGAGAAATGATTTCCTTATATAAACTCAGTACTTTTCAGAGCTGTCCATTTCCTTATGTTGTTTCCTATTCCTTATTAATAGTTCATCAAAGTCATATGGAAGAATCCAAATATTATGTTCTACATTTTTACAGGACAATCTCTACAGACTGCTCCATGAATATATTAGATCCATTTCCTATCTCCCTGTTACTCTATATAACAGTGCAACCAAACTTTCTACCATTACCTAGACAATGATTTTCAGTCTCCAGCTACATCTGTCCTTTTGCTCTAATGAAATATTTCCTATAGACTTATCTAGGCTAGGTTTTACTATATGTCAGCCCGAGGCTTTTCCTGGTCATGTCTACTACTCAATTTAAAAGCCAATGCCAAATGTTGTAGGTTTTTGATATAGTGACTCTTTTTCTTTTCATTTATTATTATGTAACAAACTTCCTTAAAGCTCAAAGCACCAAATGACCATATTCTTATAACACAATTTTGTGTCAGGAACTCATATAAAATTGGCTGGAAAATCTTTTGTTGTGCACATCAATTGAAATCATTAACTGGTATCTTAATCTGATCTGGAGGGTCTAATGTGTCCAAATATTTTATAAGGTTGCTGGGAACCTCCCTATAAAAATGATTCTTTCCAATTGCTGGCTTGGGTTTCCACACAGCATAATGACATTAGAAGAATGAGATGTTTTCCTATGGCAGCTGGCTTTCTTTTATTTTATTTTTTTGGTTCCAGGGATCGAAGTCAGGACTTTGCATTTGGGAGGCAAGCAAGGTACCATTGAACTAAATCCCCAGCCCCAGCAGCTGGCTTTAAATAGCATTTCATGACTAAAGCAGACACCTCATTTTTCTTAATTGGTGTCATGGGTCATATGGTGTCTCTTCTAAGATATATTTTTATATGAAAAAAGCAGATTTAAGAATTAAGGATTATAGAAATCTGTGGCTACTAGGAAATTTTTTTATTAAAGGAGATAGGCAGATTTTTAATTACTAGCAACCATAGAATTTATTTCATAGCTTTTATTTATATGCAGAATTCTACCTCATTATCTTATATACATATACGCACTTAGAGCTAACTTCTTGACTTTCTTTATCCTTGGCAGCTCTATTCAAGACTGACCACTGTTAAAACAGTTAAGGCATAACATTGAGTTACAACAACTCATCCTCTAATTTTCCACTATAAATTTGTACTTTAGCTGGCTTTGTGTCTCAGTAGCTGTGACTGGGGATACAGGAAGCAATCGTTGTGTTTACCCACTTGGTAGAATGAAAGGCAAGGTGTGTGCACATGTGCAAAATTCTCTGGGATTTTTATCTACATAATACTCTGTCTAACAGGTTTTGCAAATGTTTACCTGAGCATCATAGGGGGTAAAATGCACCCACTCTACTCTTCTATTATGTAAACATGAATTTTACCATAATGGAGTGTGGATGTGACTCACAGTAGTTGCACCTGGGGAGGGTAAAAACAAATATGTGCATTCACCCAATTGGGAGATGAACAGCAAGGTGTGTACAGGAGCTCTAAAGCAGCAATAGGTGACTTTTACACATGAAATACTCATTGTTAAATTTCTGTGCAGTTAGAATTTTTTTTAAGTTTTCTTGTTTTTCTTTGGTACCGGGGATCGAACTGGGGTCCTTGCACTTGCTCAGCAGGCAGCGAAACCACTGAGCTAAATCCCCGGCCCTTTAAATTTTCTTTTGATTTTTTTGGTAGAAGTAGTCCAATTCAGTACAATGGCACATGAAAACCCAGTTTTACAAGTTTTGGAGGAGACTGAAAGTGAATCAGTAGGTTACTCATGCATAGATGATGAAGATGACAGTGACTTTGACATTGACCATGTGAGCCAAAGTTCCTGTGACAGTGAAATGGAGCAATAATTGATTTAGACACAGGGAATACAGAACTCCTTGATTCAGTTGATAAAGAAAGCGGCAATATGAATATATATTTGACTAGTCAAAATGGTCACTCAATTAAATGGAGCAATCTAATGTTAGAACTAGGTCTGAAAATATAGTGAGGATCTTGGCAGGGGTGAAATCTGTTGGACAGAATGCCAGCAGTGTCATTCAATGTCAGAAATTGTTTTTAACAGACGTACTGCTACAAGATGTTGTGAAATACGCAAATGTTGAAATATAAGTAAAATGTTCTGTATGCACCAATAGCCATACTCAAAAATTTATTATGACATCTCAGTAGCTGAAGTGAAAGCATTCATAGGTCTGCTGTACTTAGCAGAGCTTTCTCATGGCAATTGCAGGAATGTAAAAGTCTTATGGAAAAATGTTGGGTATGGGCTTGACATTTGTAGAATAACAATGACACTGAGGAGATTTGATTTCCGTTAAAATTGCCAGAGGTTTGATGACAAAACTACCTGACAAGTGGGCCAGGGATTTAGCTCAGTTGTTCCGTCTCCTGCCTTGAAAGTGCAAGGTCCTGAGTTCAATCCCTGGTACCAAAAATAACGACCTGTTAAGAAAGAAAACTTTACTTATAATCTGGCTGCTATCTGCTCACTGTTTGAGAGATTTGAGGGTAATTGTCAAACAATTTATAAAACCTCTGAATACATGAAAATTGATAAACATCATGCAGCATTTTGTGGTCACTGTAGCTTTAGGCAGTATATGCCACAAAAAACCTTCAAAATATGCCCTTGTAGATGTGAAGACATTATGCTTTCAATTTAGAAATTTAACCTGGAACTTAGCCATCAGGTCCTTATTCATGTAGTAATAAACCAAATGATGTTGCAAATAGACTTGTTGCTCCCATCTCTCAAGCTAATCAGAATGTGACATTTGGCAGTTGGTTTACCAGTTTCTAATTGATGTTACATTTGGTAACAGAGCAAAAGTTGACTAGTGTAGGAACTGTATGCAGGAACATTTCTGTATGCAGAAATCTTAAATGAAATGTTACAATTTCAAAACATATAATTATATAATACTGTCAGGTAAAAGGGCTGAAGACCAAGACCAGACCAGGCCACAACAAGCCTTTATTAGGGGAATAGATCTGCCAGGCTGTCTCTGAACAAAGGAGAGACAAAAAGCACCATGGCCAGGGCAGGGAGAGTCTTTTATAGAGACAGGGGTGGGGCTTGTAGGGGCTGAGGTGGGGTTGAGTGAGGTAGTGATCAGGGAGTGGAGGATCCGGTGACATCACTAGATGGTAGGAGGTGAGTGAGTATTAGGTTACACTCCAGGTGGGACCGGGGCATGCTGGGAAGAAGGGTTTGTTCTTTGGTGGGAGCAACCATCTTGGCACGAGGTCACACAGGGGAGGGGGCAAGGCACCATAGGAAGAGGGCAGCTACTATACATAATAGCTGCTGAGGTAGTGGGAGACCCATCAAATACAAACTTTGGATTTCAGAAAGATATAACATTGGCCTCATTTATGACAAAGAAAAACAAACTGGTACTGCTGATGTCAACATTGGACCACGATGGAAATGTTGATAAGGAAACCTCATCAAAATGGAAGCTTGAGGTAGTAACTTTGTACAACAAAACCAAAGGTGGAGTAGATGTTGATGAGTTATGCAGCAACCATGAGGTCACTTGAACACAACACAAAGTATTGGCCAATGGTTGTGTTATACTCGAACCTAAACATTTGTGGCATAAATAGCTTGACAGTGTACAAAGAAAATAACAAGTGTAAAATACAACAGAGAAATTTCCTTAGAAGATTGGGACCAGAACTTAGAAGAGATCATTTACAGCAGAGGAAAAACAAAACGTTTCTGCCAAGGAAACCACACAAAAAACTGTGGAGCACACTGGTGAGTTGACCGGTGAACAGGCAGGAGCAGCATCACAGAGACCTACTAAAATAACAGGAAAACCAAAAAGATGTCAACTGTGGCCTACAAGAAAGAACAGGAAAACAAAACACATGTTCTATCAGTTTACATTGTAGTTCACATAGGTTTTTACTTTTGATATTATCTTTTATGTTTTGTAAGCAAGTAGACAGCTAATGTGAAAATGTTGATGTCTATTCTAAGCACTTACACATTTGATATTTTATTTTATTGATATCTTATTTTCATGCTAAGTGCACATTGTATAATATAGTAGGAAGCTCCTGACAAAACAAGAAGACAAGAGAGGTAAGAAGAATGGCCTGCCACATAGGAAAGGAAAACTAAGCAAATGTGCTGTTAGTGTATAAGCAAGGTATGTGCATGTAATGTGCCATTGTCATGTATGAAGACTGCTGTGGATGTGACAATTGAAAGAAAGATTATTTTTATTGTAGAGCTCTATTGTTATTTTTATTGTAGTTTATGTAAAAATTTATTTCTGATACTATCTTTTAGATTTTGTAAGCAAGTACATAGCTGATGTGAAAATGTTGATGATTATTCTAAATGCACAATACATATTAAGAATATAATATTTTATTTTATTGATATTTTATGTTTCTATTAACTACACATTATATAATATAAGAATCTCTGGAAAAACAGCAAGACTATCAACATATCAAGTATATCCTACAAAAAGGCCAGGAAAGCAAAACACTTGTGCTGTCAGTGTAAGCAATATATGTGTATGGAACAAGTTGTTGTCATGTGTGAAGACTACCTTAGGTCTAATAATTGAAGTAAA
The DNA here is from genome assembly GCF_053883595.1 of Heterocephalus glaber. NCBI lineage: Eukaryota > Metazoa > Chordata > Mammalia > Rodentia > Bathyergidae > Heterocephalus > Heterocephalus glaber. The sequence goes on along the minus strand of NW_028258312.1, from coordinate 14,785,631 downwards.
GATTATTTTCTTTTGTGGAGTGCTACTGGTATTTTTATTGTCATTCATATAGGAATGTATTTCTGTTGTTCTTTTTTTGGAATGTACACCAACAAAAACAGTTGATGTTGAAAATTTTGATGTTTTCTAGACACTCAATAAATATTAAAAATTTAATGCTTTAATTTTTTGACATTTATCTTATTAAGTACTCATTGTTTAATACAATCAAACTCATAAAACTGAAATTAATAATTGATCAATAGAAATATCCTAAAGAATAAACATGGGTATTATACATCCATATTTCTGTGCTTTTATGAAAAAATTGGCATTATGCCTTGCATGAAGTCTCACTGTAAAATATATACCCTACCCAGTTTCTTCATATTTTCAGTGGTACAAGAGTTAATAAAAGAAGAAAGTAATCCAAATGACATTTATCTCAACTAAAGCCTATAGAGTCTTGGTAACACAAAAAGAACAAACTTTTCTTTTCTATCAAAGCAAGTTTTAAGAAAATATATTAGCTATCTAAACTAAAACTGACAAAATCCTACAAATATATATATATATATATATATTCTATTTTTAAAAAACATTTTATACCAGCTTTAAATATTGTAAACTTTTCTGTTATAAATAGCGTAACCAAATAGAGTTTGAAGTACAACAAATTTAATCAACTAACCTTGTGCATCGTAGTTAAGGTACAAAAGAAAACACATTATGTAATTATTTGAAAAAAGGTTACTTGTCTCACAGGTTGATTTTCCATTGTTTGGACATTTTCTTATTTTCCAGAATTGTCACATTTGACATTTAACTTAAAGGTAACTTTTGGCTTTTTGCTGCTACAAGTTCACTAAATGATTCTAAAAATAAAACAGTAGTATCTTGCAGAAGCTGTTATATTTAGATAAATATAACATTGTAAATATAATATAAAAACAGAAAAAATGTGGATAATTATGTATTTCTTTACTTTCTAAAATGATTCCTAGATAAAAACAAAACTTACTGAATGTTTCTGATGCTTTTTGTTCTCATAATTCTGTGGGCCTATATATGTATACGTTTGTGTGAAAGTTAATTGAATTATTTTAATACTTATGATATGTGAAATAAGCTGATAGAAGAATCTGTGTGTAAATAGATAATTTCTTCAGAAGTGTAGAATCTCCTCAAAAATGTAAATGGACCTATTTTGCAAATCTCAATCTTCATATACAGGAAGCAAAGCTGTGGATAGTACTTCTTAAGTGACAGACGTTAGTGTAAGTATTGGAAGAATAAGTGGATAAATTAACATGAATATGTGGATTCCTTGACATCTGTGAATCTGATAACAACAAACTTGACTTCTGAATGAAAAAACAAATCTATGTATGAGAAAGAAAATATGTGAGTTGTAAAAGTCTCAGTTTCATAATATTATTATTACAATGAAAAGAAAAACAAAAGTCAGATGTTCATTTTACATTTATCTTCTTCAAGTCATTATATCTTTATTTTTATGTATTTGCTCTTCTATTGCTGCAACACAATACATGGCAAAATTTAGTGTTCTCAAATAACAAACATTCATTACCTCATACTTTCTGTGGGTTAGAAATTTGGAAATATCTTACTGAATAGTTCGATTGCAGGGCCTTCCAAGGAACTATTGACAAAGATGTTGGCCAGGCAGGACTGCAGTCTTCCATACTCTTAACTGGAGCTAGAGGATCCACTGTGAAGCTCACTCCCACAACTGATGGCCAGAGGCCTCGGTTCTTCACTTCACAGAGCTCTCCATAAAGGATTCGGCAGCTGGCTTTCTGCAGAGTCACTGATGGTGGATGTGGGGAGAGGAAGGGAAGCTGCAGTGTCTTTATAACCTAATCTGGAAGTAATGTATCATTAGTTCTGAAATTTGATACTGGTGACACAGCACAGACCAAGCAAGATACTGTGTGGGAAATGCCTATAGTAAGCTATGGGTACCAGGAGAGGAGAGTGGGTTATTGGGAACCAACTTGAAGTTACTACATTCTCAAACAAAATATTTAAAATGAATACATTTATTTCAGCTCTTCTAAAATCTCTATTTGTTCAGTTTATCCTCCTATAAACATAACTAAAAATTTAAAGATATATTTGATGATATATATGTACATATAAAACATAACTGTAAAATATTTACATATATACTATACATACAATTGTATGTGTGTATGTGTTGTTCATTATTCAAATTTATTTTCACTATGTATTCTCATTTTTCTCCTTTGCTAAGGTCATCTTATATATAATTGTGCATTCTAATAAGAAAATATAAACTATTGTTTTCGTCAATATGTATGCCAAATTAGGAATATTTTAAGAATTATATTTATATTTTATTTTGTTTTCTGAACAGATTAAAGTGATAGAGGCTTGTAATTTCTTCCGGAATGCATGAAAGTATGCCAGTACAATACTATTCCTTTTTACAAATAACATATTTTAATATAAAGTTTCATTTAGATGATGATCTTCTTATATTAAATCAAACTGATTTTTGATAGAACATCCATCCTGAACAATTAGACACATTTGACTTTTCTGGCTCATTCAACAATTTAATAGTTCCCTGTAATGAATTCTAAATCTCATGAAGATAAACATAGTGTTTCACATTATGAATGACTTTGTGCAACTTTTTGAATTCTCAGGCATGGTAAACTACTTTTAAGCTAGCATAAGTCTGAGCTAATTCTCTTATACATTATATCATTATGAATTAAATGTTTTAATTAGCTATAAAGAGTCAATAATTCACAAATTCCTTTAACTTGGAGATAATTTACAGAAGTATTACTTGTCTTATAGAGTGTTTTTCTGTTTTCATGAACTCAGCTCTTGGGTGCTTTTTCAGTCACAAATTATCATACAGTAATAATTTAAATTTATGTTTCTAGTTGCTTAGTTTTCATTTTTTCACAGAATAGTTGAATATGAGATTAATAATAAATTACTTTGTTGTTGATGTAGACGTCAATAAATTATAACAGATATAATTGATCTATTATTGGTGTTAATATTATCATTATTTTCCCACATTCAATTGAACATATGAATATAAAATATTGGATGTAGTAGGAGATAATATATCAAGAATAGAAATCTATTTATTTAATTATATACATAAGGACTATATTGCTGAAGGTCATACTTATAATCAAAGTATGGAAACAAGATCTTATGCTTGTTTCTTGTAAGAATGAAGCACACACTGTTAATGAGTATAATATATGAAACAATAATTTTCTATTACATTGGTAACTCAGAGAAATATTAGTGTGTTAAGGACTTTAAAGTTGAATTTATACTGAATAATTTCATCAAAGTATCCAGATAATTTTCACTTTATTAGTACAAAGCAGAACTTATCTATCTATATAAATATATATATAAGTAAACATGTTCTGACAACATATTTCATTTATTCTTTTTTTAAAATGCAAGATAGTAACTCAGAGAAGGCTGAGCTGTTTCTCTTTGAAATTAAAATGAATATATTCATTAATCAAATACTCTATTCTGTAATTAGATATACATTTGTCTCATTAATATTAAGGAGAAATACAAAGCTAGGAATGCTGATTTAACCAAGATTTTGCAAAAGAAAAATGAGGCTCTATTTCACTCACTTGAGCTGAAAGAATTTACCAGAGTTCTAGTCATACCTGCAACATTTACATCTGATCAGAATCATTTTTTGTTCTGGTATATAAACCAGGAAAACTAATGGGTTGTTGTAGGAGAAAATCCCCATAATGAGTGATCAAAGAGCCTAAAGGGCTCCCATTATATGTTTCAGATTTCATTTTACCTCTCATTTATGTGTAGCAATGAGGTGTGAAAATTGTTCTTCGGTTGTCTTAAGTATCAGTAAACTACATTACACGACACTTCTTTACAACTTAATGGAAATGGGTGAGATTCATTTTACATTTAATTCTCGCATTTAAATGAAAGAGGTAATATCCAAAATGTTGTTGACTTCCTGTTCAAGTGAAATTTTCCAGTGAATGATTCATTAGTTCCTTCGAGTCTAGTTAACAATGACTTCTTTCTCATAAGATCTTTTTTTTTTTACTTTGAAAAGCTTTCCAAGTCACTCTATCTTTGCATAAATTATACTCAATGAAAATTACATTAGCTCATGAAACACATTTTTTTACTTCAGTTGTAGCTGTCCAGAGCTACAGTGATGGTATCTTAAAAGTTTTAGGTTAACGGCAATGTTAAATTCTCACTCAACAATGGAGAACAAATGCTTTCTTTTTTTGTTTGTTGGTTTGGTTTTTTTCAGAAAGTGTCTCTCTGGTTGGCCAAGTTGGCCTAAACTCTTGGGCTCAAGCCTAGAATTGCTTAGCCTCATAGCTAGCTGGGACTATAGTTGCATGCCACCATGCCCAATACAAATGAAAGTTTTAGAGTTATTATTAATATATCTCTAATCTACTAATAAATCTCTCATGTCTAATTCTGTAGAATTGGAGGCTATTCAATTTGTGAATTGTTTTTTACTCTTTCAGTCCAAAGTAGATTAATTTAATATATATTTGTTTAATTATTGATTGCTTATTCCAAAAGAAGTTAGAGTTTCAATTTCCATATAATTTAGCTTCTTGGTACTTCCATAGTTAGATTGCATTCTCACCCTTCTGCTGGGTTTGCAAATGTATTTAATGAGTCCTTGAAATTTGCAGAAACAGCCATCACAGTTTTTTTCAAAAGCAACTCAAAGTTGTCAGCATTTGGCAATATTATCCATTTTTCTTGAAAGATTTGAGTGTTGATTTATTCATAAACACCAAGTTTTTCAGAACATACTTGAGTCAGACTCTGCTTGCTGTTTGAGTCTGAGATGCCAATAAAACATAAATTCTAACCTTAAAATGATAAAATGCTTATTATTATTTGGTGATATTAATAATTCTACCTCTTTCTTACTTGTTCTTTTCTACTTCTACAGTCTGGACAAAATTACATTTTATATATTACCTAAGATGGTGCTGCTATGGACATGTTTTATAACATGGATTGATCACAGTCTAAAGAGGGCCTTTTCTAGTTATCCAAACTCTTAATCAGAAATGTTTGTGAGGCTTCATACTGAGGACAAAGTCAACTGATGTTTGGGAATTACTCCCTTTGTGCTGCCACTACTCCAAAGCTTGTGATCAGTCCTAAATTAAAAATAATTTATTCAGAAGAATAGTTTCCTTGTCAAAGAAGTGGACTTTGTCAAGTCTCAAGGAAGTGAATTGCCCGTAAGAGGAAAGAAAACTTTTTTTTTTTTGGTACCTGGGATTGAACTCGGGTCCTTGTGCTTGCAAGGCAGGTGGTGGAACCACTGATCTAAATCCCCAGTCCCAAGAAAACTCTTTTTCCTCCAGGATCCAGGAGTCAGCCTACTTATAATCTGAATTCTAGAAAATGTTAGAAATTGCTCTTGCTCAGCATATTCAAGGTCCCGTCCTTGATATGTCAGAAGACTATAACAACAATAAAAATTGTTTGACCTATCCTCACTCAGGACATTTTCAAATTACTTGCTGGACAAACAAAAAGTCAAGTCTAAATAAATCAATAATCAAAGAAATAAATAATTAAAGCCCAGTGTATAAGAAGAGATATTCTGTTTGTGGACAGAAAAGTACAACAGCAATAAAAGGTTCTTTTTCTCAGCTATTCCATGAGCAATTTTCCCTTTAATTTAGAATAAAGAAATATTACATTTCAAAGTATTAAACTAACGTTTTTCATAAAGATCTTCAGAAATAAATATGAACTTTCATCATCAAAATAATATTTATGGTAAACTCATTTTTTAAATGAATGCTTAGGAATTAACCATAATTAATGCATTGCTCTACTGGTTTCTCAAGAAGAGAAAGAAAACCTTGAACTTTTTCCTTAAAGTCCAAAACACGGGGCAGGAAGCAACATCCGGCTGGACTAGAGGCAGCAGCCCTTCCCAGATCCTTGGAGACAAAGATTCACAGGAAGTAGTGTGCGAACAGAAAGCCAAACATAAAATAAGGTAATTTGAAGGAGAAACTCATCAGATGAATTCTAATATCAGAGGTGTTTAGAAAAAAGAAGCAAGGCCACCTCTTAATGCCGGCAGCGCTTCCAGCCCACTTCTGGCAGACATGGTCCCCGGAAAGCTCCAGTCCCCTTGAGAGAACAAGCCAAGAACAGCTGTGGCCCACGGGAGGCTGCGAAGCTGCCCATCCTGGCAGTCACCACCTAGAGCGTCACTGGGAGGCTGGTGACCGAGGTAGGGCCTGTGAGCACTGACTGGACCGGAAGGAAGGAAACAGGGCATGGTCTTCCTTAGGGCTGTGGAGCCAGGAATTGAGTCTGCGGGAAAGTGAGTTACAAGAGCAAGCAGCAGTAGCAACTGCAGTGTGATTCTGGGGCAGAGAAAAGACACTGGAGCAGTGGAAGAGGAGACCTTCTCCCTCCTCCCCTCCAAACACCCCAAGCTGTGTGCCCATGTGGACCCTACCCTCCGGTGGATCCTACCCTCGGCCTGTCCTCCAAGTACTTGCAGAGCTCAGTGCCCGCCAAAACCTGTTGTGCTCTGAGCCAGCCTGAACTCTCTCCCACCGTCCCCTAAATGCAACTGAATTCCAAGTGAGAGGGGAGCCTCCTCCATCCAGCTGAGCGCTATTGAGCTGTCCCTGGAGGAGGCTCTGTGAGGCACGGATAGACTTTGACAAGGGAGGTAAACTGGCGAGGAGCGGCGCGGTCACACTCTCTCAGAGAAGTGTAGGAAGAGCAGATGTAAGCAGCTGCAGAGGCGAACTGTGAGGGAAAGGGACAGCGAAGGAGGAAACCCCCCCAGAGAGCTGGGCGAGACTGCCCGCTTGACCAGTCCAGCTGTGTCCTCCCCTCTCTGAATCAACTGATGAGGGTGATCCTACAACAGGCCAAACCCGCAGCAGCTCGTCACATCCAGACCACGGGGCTGAAATCCAGCAGAGTTCGGTCTGCAGAGAACAGCAAGCAGCCTTGGCGCCTTTGGAGCCTGCAGCCCCTTCACTCATTGGTAGGCAAGAGAATAAGCATTGGAAGGGAACCACACCAAGCACCTGTCCACGCAGCCAATGACCTCATCACGACTGCTGAGGACTGGAACTCAGGCCCCTGCAAGCCATACAGTTCTTCCTACTTTTGAAATAAGTGGAGAGCACATTGATCAAATTCTGATGACACTATAAATAAGACTGAGAGGACCCTTTGTGCTTTCATAGGTAGATGGATTTTCTCTCTCCCTCTCTCTCCCTCCCTCTCTCTCTCTCTCTCCTCTCTCTCTTTTTCATAGCCATGTGTTAACTCTCACCAAAAATCGTATATGGAAAAGTCAAAGTTTTCTATCAGCGCATTAATTGGTTCAACCTTTCTACACCATCCCTCAATCTCCAGTTTAATGCTGTTCCCTCTTTTTCTTGTTTCTCTCCCCTACAAATAATATTTTAAACATGCTCTCCTTCTCCTTTCAGATATAAAATATCCAAATATAATAATATCACAAATGTCATATCTTTTTCTTTCATCGTCTGCTGTTTTTCTTCCTTCTTTCATTCTGAATTATTTTCTTCCTCTTTCTTTATTCATAAAATCATACTAGATTTTTTGTAAATCTAGACCAAGAATTCAACATACAAGTAGATGATGTATATAGAACCACAAAAGCCATGACAAAAAAAGAAACTCTATGACACATCACAGGCAAAAATCCCAGAAATTCAACAGAAAGAGAGGATACTAAAGCTGTAAGAGAAAGAGAATCAAGTAATTTATAAAGGCAGGGCTATCAGAATAACATCAAATTTTTCAAGACAAGGTTTAAAGGCTGGGAGAGCTTGAAGTGCAGTTTTTCAAGCCCTAAAAGGAAACAACTGGAAAACTCGATTACTACACCCTGCAAGATTATCCTTTAAACTTGATAGAGAAACAAACACTGTTGACAAAAAAGAGAATCTAGACAAATTCATAACCACCAAAGCAGCATTTCACAAAGCACTAAAGGGAATCCTAGAGACAGGGAGGCCAATGTCACCAAACTGTCCAAAGGAAAGTGCAGCTCACCGGGAGAGTAGCTAAGCAGAAGGAATAAAATAATGAAGCAGCCCAGGGAAAATAGTGGAATGGCAGGATTCATGAAATAATTCAGTGCTAACAACCAAACACACATTGGCAGATGGGAGCAAAGCCAACACACAATTATATGATGTCTGCAAGCTCTGGTTTCTTACTCTAATTGACAATAATGACTTTACAAGGGTTTGTTTTATGAAGTAGTTCTATATAATTGCCTAGGAGTTTCTGAGCTCCATCCAAGCTTGGTCTAATTACAATGCAAGGTCCATTTCATTGAAGCTTCCAAATATGTCATAGAATTTTGGGTTGATATTTCAAGGTTTAAATCATCTGTAAAAACTTAAAGAAAAGATAAAGGAAGAAAAGGGATGAACTAAAATTATAAAAGGAACTACAATATTTTAAAATGAAGTTATAAGTGATGATAAAACTCAAAAAATCAGATATTTGAGGTTTATATCCTATTGTAGACCTCACTTAAACTTAGAAACATAAGGTATCCTGTGTTATTCCCACACTATTTAATGAAACTCAGTTTGTTAGAAAATTCAATTTTAATTTTTAATGCAAAGATAATAGAAAAATATGTTGTATGTGATAGATTTATTTTCCTAAACACATTTTTGTGTGAGCTTCCTGTAGAGAATAGTTCCATATTCTCCCTTTCCTGCTGTGTCAATGACTGGCCTCCCCAAAAGTTGCTTAGGAAACAAGTCTTATGGCTGTGAAGAATGCAGGCTTTGGAGGCACCAGAGTGCTTCTGTTGTTTCTCAAGATCCTTATCTGTGAGTGGCAATTAGAAGATATAATGCATCTGAAGAATCTAGTACACACCTTGAATATTTATGGGGATTTAAATGAGAGATTTTTTAAAAACTGTAATCTTTTTATGGCTGTTATTTGCTCTGTATCCTTTGAAGGATTCTGTTACTTCAACCTGTCTGGTTTCTGAATTAAAATAAATGACTTAATTTAACAAATTACTTCACATCTTAAAAATCAATGTAAGATAAGCAAACAGGAAATGTTTTATTTTGAGTATTTTTCTTGTCACATAAAAACACAAGCTATGCCAATATTTTATTATTTCTTCAGACCCTTATTGGATTTGGGAAGATGAAAAATATTTATATTGCAATTTTGCATTCTCCAGGGCAAATAGCCACATTTCTGCAGTGTGACATATATTCTGGTTTTTTTTTTTCCCTGTTAAGTTTATTGGTACATTTTCGGTATAAAATACATTTACATACATGATTGGGCTCTTGTACCATTAAATGAGTATCTTGTTTCTTATATTTTTTTCCCCTTCCCCTGCCCTCCCTTCAACCCTTCCACCCTGCCCTACCTGCAGAGATTTTGTTTTGTTTCCATTTTGTTTTTATTTTCTCATATTTTTTCCCCTTCTTTCCTTTCCCTTACCTCTCCCACTTCCCCTGCTCCTTTAGGCCTTTACATCCTATTACACACTATCAGTTATACATTTTTAGGATTAAAATATCAAGACCTAGGAGACATTACCACAGATTTTACAGAATTTAAAAGGCTATAGAAAGCATATTTCAAAAATCTGTTTTGAAATAAATTTGAAAACTTCTAAGAAGTACCTTGGAAGACAAATTAATGAAATTAACTCTGGAAGAAATATAAAATTTGAATAGCACCTGTTACCTTGAAAACCTACCTATATGACAACAGGCTCATATACATTTTAACTGATAAATTATATCAAACATTTAAAGCAGAAAAAAAAAGGAACACTTCTCCCCTCATTTTAGGAGATCAACATTGTGCTAATACTAAAACTGGATAAAGATAATCGAAGAAAAAGTATGAACATAGATAGAAATTTGTTTAACAAAACAAACTATTAGAAGTGAGTTTGGGCAGTATATAGAAAGTGATTTTGTTATAGGGATGGCAGTGTTGGTTCAGCATTGGAGGATCCACCCTCAAAAGTCATCATTTTAACAGGAAAGGAAAAAGCCATATGATCCTGTCACTAGTTGGAGAAAAAGTATTGCACTAAATTCCACAGCTGTTCATGGCAAAAACTATCAGGAGACTAGAAGTAGAACAGAAACTTCTCAACAGATTAAAGACATGTACTCCATACTTCCAGTGAGAATGCCTTATATGAATGGAGAAGATACAATGCTTTCTCCTTAAGGTGGGAAACAAGGGCAGATATGCTTACTCTTTATCTGTCCATTACACTTTGAAACCTAGGCCCCACCAAAATAGTCTGGCAATAAAATGACACAATTAGGATAGGATTGGCAAGGTAGAAGCAAAATCTTTATATGTAGATGAAATGATCATCTACAGAGAAAATACTAAGAAATCTCTAGGAGCACCTAGAACTTGTATTTGAATTTAGCAGGATTAGAAAACACAAAGTATATATAAAAATTCAGGTCTGTGTATACTTGCTATAAATGAAGAATGGGATATTGAAATTTAAAAGTTCTGTAGGAGTACAAAGGACCTAGAAAAGTTAAAAAAAAAAAAAAAACAGTGTTGGAAGACATTTAGTACCTAATTTTAAGACTTCTTCTAAAGCTGCAGTAATCAAGGCAGTGTTGGTGTAAGAAAAGACATAGATCATTGGAATAAAACAGAGAATCTAGAAGTAGAACCACACTTATATAGTCCACTGAGTTTTGAAAGATTATTTAACATTAGCATTTTATAGACTATAAACTCAATTCAAGAGCCAAGGAAAAGATAGAGTTTCCAGCAAACAGCACTAGAACACCTGGTATCCGTATATGAAAAATTAACCTCAACCCTTTATTTCCATACATAAAAATAACTTGAAGGGATCTATGAACCTAAATATGAAAACCTAAAAGTATAAAATTTTAAGAAGAAATTATAAGGGAAAATGGTTATGAGTTTAGGGTAGGCAAGAACTACCTAGGATGCAAAAAACATGATGTATAAAAGAAAAAAAATTGATAAATGAGATTCCATCAAAATTTAGGACTTTAAATGACATCATTAAAATGAAAAGTAGTCCTTAAACAGACCATATTTACAATGCATATAACCTGTGACCAGAATATATAAAGAATTCTTAGAGCTCATTAATAGACAACCCAATTAAAAAGTATACATAAGAATATGATAAACAGCCAGTACAGCACAAGGAAAGGTGTGCAACTCTAGAATCAGAAAAATACTAATCAGTACAATAACAAGATTGAATTATACACTCATTAGGGAGATGAAGTTAAAAGTTTTAAAAGCCTTGTCATGACTTTTTCTTTTTGTTGGATTCTCCCCCTTTGGATGGATTCATTCTGCTGGGCTTCCTGAGGTTGTGATCCTCATTGTCTTTTCTAGGATACTGTCTAAAATTTTTTGGAGTGCTGGTTTGGTATTCATGAAGTTCCTGAGGTGCTCTTTATCATGAAAATATCTTATTTCTCCATCAATTTTGAAAGATAGTTTTGCAGGGTACATCAATCTGGGTTGGAGGTTGTTTTCCTTTAGGTCTTGAAATACATCACTCCAAGCGCTTCTTGCCATGAGGGTTTGCACTGAGAAGTCTGCTGTGATTCTGATGGGCTTTCCTTTGTGTGTGATTTGTTTCTTTTCTCTCACTGCTTGTAGAATTTTGTTCTTCTGTTGGATTTCTGAAATCCTAATGATTATATGCCTACGTGTAGATTTTTTTTGATCAAGGGTAATTGGAGTCCTGTATGCCTCACTTCTCTGTATGTCAGGTTCTTTTCCCCTGCTTGGGAAGTTTTCTGTCATCACTTCTGTGAACAGTTTTTTTTAATGTCATCTGCACTCTCTCCTGTTTCTTTATTGACTCCACTCAGTCTTATGTTATTCTTCTTTGCATCGTCTAGCAGCTGCTGGATTGATTTCTCATGTTCCCTTATAATTTTAAAGCAATTTTTCGTTTCCTGGTCACTAATTGTAATCTTATCTTCTACACGTGAAATTCTATCCTCACATTGGTTCATTCTGCTATGCCGACTTTCAATGGAGTTTTTAATCTGGAAATCTGCTTGCATCTGTTTTATGGATTCCATTTTTTTCCTATTTTGGGATTCCATCATGTTCCTCAGATCCTCTATTTTTTTATCTGTGTCCTCCCTAGATTTATTAATCGTGTCTTGCACTATGAGCACAGTCTTTGCTGTTATCTGAGTAATTATTTCTTATTTCATTTTTCCCAGACCCCTTTTGTTGCCAGTTCAGAGAGTACAGGTGGTTGAGTATCAGATTGTGCCATCTCATTTCCCTTTGGGGTTGCTGTAGGTGATCCGGAAGTCTGTTTTTGAGGCTTGTTTAGGTGTTTTCTCATTTCCACAGATGGGGGAGGTGCTTCTGGCGCCAACTCGGCTCACCTTCTCTGCCCTAGGAGCATGGGATGGAGGCCAGGGAGCTTCCTCCCAGTGCTGGGACTGGCTCAGCTTCTCTCACATATATTCTGTTTTGAGAAGTAAGGGTAGTAGTGATGGAGGACAGAAGCATGCTGGAGAGGGACCCCCAGAAGATGCCGAAGATGAGGAAGTGATCTTTCAGCTAGGAATCGCACGCACCAGTCCCTCCTTGTTCTGTTGCTTAATCAGAAAAGGAACAAACATACTTTGCAAGCTACAGCCAAGTCTTTATCAGTCTTGAAAATGCAACTGACATTTTTTTCTCATTATATTAAACATTTCCCACCTTTTTGTCTACACTAGAGTATGTATGTCCAAGTCAAGTCAAATTTCGCTCACCTTTTATTACTTTATTTTTATGTTGACAATCTTTAAAAAAGGGTACTTTTGTAGCTCTATATTTTAAGATTGACTATAATGTGATTTAAAGGAATATATATTTATAAACAAAAAACATTAAATCATCGCAATGTTTTACAACTCAGAACAAATTTACAAAATCTAGTCATACTTCAACATTACAAAACTGGAATATTTTATAAATGCATAAAGAAAATTCATCCATATCAATATTGTCTCAATTACAAAATCCTGAAAAATGTAATTTTATGAACAATCTCAAAATGGTAGATGAAAAGTTTAATGTTATGATCACTTATATACTATGTATATTTGAAATTGTCAGATATCCATTAATGCACTTTATTGAATATAAACCAACTATAAGACTTTTTCAGGTGTTAGAGGGAATAAATATGAAATAGATGTGCTAGCTATTCACCAGTAGGTTACAGTGTCAAAGAAATAAATTCAGAAAAATTATGACATTATACTCAGAAGATGGAAAATGAAAATATCCTTTATGTTCACAGGAGAAAAATGAGACTTCTATTCAAATTTTGAATTTTAGTTAGGTCTTTAAATAAATGTGAGGTAGTCCATATAAATATGGAAAGACATTGCAAGGAAATAGCGGAAATGAAATTCTTGGAAGTGTAGATTATATATAGGGATCTCTAAATATTTTAAGAAGTAAAAATAGAATCACTGAAGTTTGTGTCATAATGAAACCTTGAAATTAAACTAGAGATTATTAAATACTAAATTAAAGGAATGTTGTTACTTTATATTTAATAGGAAGTAAATTTAATTGTATTTTAGAAAACACTTGTATCATAGCATTTTGTTCTATTCAAAAATGACAGATTCTCACTATGTATATTTACCAAATTAAAAATAAAAGCAAATTTACTCTTGTATAGGTCTCTGTGCATTGTTTTTTTCATCTTCAAGGGTCTATTCAAATTTTGTCTTATCAAAGTGAATTATGCTGACAATTATATAGAATTACCATAGCATCCATCTTGCATTAACCAACAACTTGCTTATTTTTATTCATTTCAGTTGTTAGCAACTAACAGTATTTCTGCATTTATAATACTACTTGATTTCTTTGTGACATTTATTGAGAAATCTGGGATGATGAGATGTTCTATTCATTTTTATATTGCCAATACTGAGAAAGTATCTGATGAAATAGAAATTTGATAAATTATTTAACTTATTTCTCATATATGTAAGTTATCACAAATGAGACCAGTTGTACTAAGTGCTGATAATTCAGTGATGAAAGCTACAGACTAGAGTGTTACCTGGTTAGAGACCCATTTATTTTTGTCATTGTATACCTTTCTAGAACAGCAATTAAATAGTTATAATGCATTCCTTGGAATAAACACAATACATTTTATCTAATATATTGTGGTTTCAAACTACAGACATTTATGAACAATATTGTGATAAATGAGTTTTCCATTATCATTTTTGTTGTAATGATTTTCCTCAAAAATCAATTCTGAAGTAGACATGTAAAGTATCATTAGTTAACTACATTAATCATATAGACAATTTTGACAGATCAAATGAGACTTTAAGGTGTATTATATACGAACTAAAGACTTAGTATTAAAACAGTCGATTTTTTTCTTTTTGCTTTTACTTTCTTAGTCAATGATCATCTCTACCTAAGTTCTATTTTCTGTTCTTTATAAATAGCTATTATTTATGCCTGGATTCTGTTCACAAATATTACTACACACAACTCAGAACTCAAATTTCTGACAATTACACTGTCTTATTTAGAGCCTTATAATCAATATTTTGGTTTATTTTAGTTTTCCACACTATGTATGGATATACAAACAATAACTCAGATTTAAGAAAAAGACACTAATTCCTACTTAATATTAGAATAATTCAATAGCAATTTTCTTCCACTAATTAGCTAACATCTGAGAATAATCAATAATTTTTTGTATATATGATTAATTGTGCATTCTTCTTGCTTACGAAACTTATAGTCCATCTTGTCTCATTAAGAGCTTTTAGGACTTCATTTCTCTGTTTGTTACAACTGTCTAAAAGTTATAATTATCCAGCCTTAACCTTTTTCTTGAGACATAGCAGTAGATAGACTATAATATGAAAAGACTGCAAGTGGAGAGAGAAAATGCTAGAAATAGATCCAAGGACAGATTTTCTGAGTATTAGAGTAATTTATTAGTATGCATGCATCACTATTAATATTCTGCATTTGAACTTATTGAATATGAAATATAAAAACTGTAGTAGATAGGCCTCAACTATCTGTGTTTGTGATGTGGAGTGTCCAGAACAATTAAGCTGTTGGTGCAATGAACTTGGTCCTGAGGAATGACAAATAGCTACACACTGGCATTCACACTGTTTCCCCATCCTACAGCTGGGCTGGAAGGAATATCATAGCACTTTCCCTGTGTCCAGTGGCCCATGAGCAGAGTCACTTTCCACAAATCTTACACATCTACCAGAGTTGGCATGACCTGAAGCTCATTCTCCACTCCTTTTCTGGTTAAATGTTATTCAGTGCTCTTGATTACATGACAGCTAAATTGTCTGCCTAATTCATTCTTCATTATTAACAGAGTCTACCTCAGATGAGGTATTTGTGCTCAGATCTGACCAAATAGGATTAATTGAGAAGAAATTTTATGTAGTTAAAATAATTTGAAATTATGATATGATTGATTCTTTAAAGCTTTTAGAAAGCATTTTCACATCTAGCATAATGTTGTAAAGGAAAATGAAACCCTTTGGAATTGGCATGTATCACACACAGCACGTATTGTAATCTCTTTAACTTTCACATCAGAAGCAGAAGTTTTTGGAAAAGTTCAGCAATTTTCTTATGGGTCCACAGTTGAAGAGAGGCAGGGACAACATTGCCAGTCAGTGCCCTTACTATGGCACTACCAACAGTGGTACCAAGCAGCAGTTAGGGAAAATCTGGTTGGTATGCCACAGTTGTGCAATTCTTATGTTTGAAAGTTACACTCTCTGACTCAAATTTATACCGAAAGAGTGGACTAAAACTCATTTTAGGCAGATTGAATGCATGTGGAAATATAAGTTCCTTTTCGATCTACAAAAGTCTGTGATAGAAGGAGTACAGTGAATTCTGGGGTTTAGCATTAAGTTTTCTGATAGAAACGGCAGGCTATTCTTTTGTTTTTTTAAAATCTGCAATGCATCTGAAGTTTAGTTGAATACTCATTAGTTTAATTTATATTTACTTTCAAGGAGATAATTTTCAGTCATTTGTTTGCTTTTCTCACAGTCCCTAATTGTAGTGCTAACACTCATGGTTTTGTGCATTTGACACATCTTAGAATCTTTGGTAGAACTCAATAAGTGTTTGTGAAGCTTTATAATGATTTAAAAAGTATGTGTCAGTGTGTAATTAATGCTAGTCAAGTATGTCTCAGTCTGAGGCACTTCAGATTAAGGAGAGAGTATAATATATGAAGGAAGGAGATAAGGCCATTTTCACATCAGAGCATGTACATTCCTGGCTCAGAATGTGTATTCACACAGCAAGGAAATAGTTCATCTCCAGATGTTGATATACTTAGTACAAAAATAAATTATAAATATTCAAAAGTTATTAAAATACAAAGTTCAAAAAAAATCAACACAAAATTCGAAAGATAGATGCAGGGTTTTTGTGTTGGTTGGAAACTGTGTGCAAAATGCAAACTTTTAATCAAATAGAAACAATATAATGTTAAATTGCAAATGCAAGATCCTTTAAATATAGCCTGAATCTGCTCTCCTCTATCTCCATGGCCATCACCTCTTACCTTTCCTATTGCAATTTTAAGTTATCTTCCTTCTTCCAAGGTTACCCCTCCCACAGTTGTCTTAATGCACCTTTCACTTGGTAGCCAAACTGATTTTTACCCATTTTTAAGTTAAAACAATCCTATAGATACCTATCGTCTTGAGGTGAAATCTGGAATCTGCCAAGGACTTTTGACAGAGTTCAACCATAAGAAGCCTCTATTCATTTCTGTGCTTTTTTTCCCCCTGCAAAACATGTGTATCAAATGGAAATGATCTTGCTAATTATTAGATAATTGTTAATAGTCTGTCTTTTCATGATTAAAATCCATAATGAAAGGGTCTTACATGCCATATTTACTATTATATGCTTGGGAACTATATCTATGTTTCACACATATTAGATGCTCAAGTATTTTTAATTGTGTAATAGATGTGGATCATCTTCCAATATTTGGATTTATTCATCTGGTCTGTGAAGTAAATCTATGTAGGAATGATGAAACATTTCATTTTATAATGAAACTAGTACTGAAATAATATTAGTACTGTAAATACTAGTTTTAACATCACATTATCCTTAATATATTTTAAAATTGTTGAAAGACGGAGGAAGAGAGTATAAACAGTGATAAATAATGTCAAAAAGGTAATTCATTGCTCCTTTGCTTTCTTTCCATTATCCACATATGGTACAGACAAATGATCTTTTTCAACTTACATTGACAGGGAACCTAATAGTAGAAAAAAGTGAGATCTACCAGCATAAGAAGTTGAAAAAAGTTTTTTAAAAAGTTGAAATTTCTCTCATTACTTTAGCCTGTTTTTTTTCTTTTTAGTATTTTTTTTCTTCTGCACAGTTTTTCTTTTTCACAAATATTCTGTGAGTCATTGCAGATTTCAGAGCAATTTGATTCAAGGATGCATGAAATGGAGAGTAATACTTTTAGGTAATGAAGAATCAGTTATAATGCCATGTTTGCACAAATCAAAACAGTTTTCTCCAAAAGAAAATGATCTCAGCTTTCAAATAATGATTCTTTTGTATTGTAGATTATAGATATGTAATATTACTTAGGCCTAAGATTACTAAACTGTTAGAACGAGGCTGTCTCCTTCACACAAAATATTACATAATCAAATTTTCACTCTTATTTGCTTTCCCCAAGAGCTGACAAAAAGAATATTCTATTTTCAGCTGGTATAATACATAGTTATATTGAATCTTGTAGCAGTATCAAAATTCTTTATGTATTAATTAAATCAAATTTTATTCTTAGAATGAATATTTTGTTGTTTTAAATGAACACGAACTAATATATAGATAAAAATATACAGACTGAATCCAAACAATGGGTATAACATTTAGCAATTGTTATGAATACTATGACATGGTTAATTTAAAAGAAAATCTCATTACTTTAAAATACTTTTTTGAATGTTTACTTCAGAGAGAAATTAATGTACTAAGGAATTATAGATTATGTAAATAAAATTTGAATATTGAAGAATGGAGGACATTAGGAGTGCTTTGTTGATTTGTTTTATTATTTGGATATTTTAGTTTTAAATTATTTAAATACTTTATACCAGTATAAATTTTTAAGTGGAAAAATATTTTTAGATCTCTGCTAAGTACAAGAAACTTAGAACAATGATTATGAAATTTGACTTTTATCTCATAATAATTTAGTTTGTATTTAAACATGAATACAAATATTGAAATTATTATAACTACCTTCAAAAAATACAAGATTATATGAAAATGAATAAAATTGAAGCTAGCAATAGAGACTTCTTTAAGACTTCTTTGAGAATTTGAAATTTAAGTTAAACTGGACATATTGAATGGAAAAAAGACATGTCTGCATCTATGCAGAAGAACCAAAAATTTCAAGTCCCTAGAATAGGATACATCTTTGCAGATTGAGTTAGCCAAATCCAAACTGTGACTAAGTCACAGAGCAAAAAGAGGAAGAGTTTTAGATGAGACTATGTAGGGTAGAGCCTACAAAGAACAACTGGAGAGTGTAATGCCTCTTTAATCTAATAAAAGGAGGGAGGACCATATTTAAAATAATGCCATGAGGGTTTTTTTTTTTTACTTCTTAATTAATTTTATTGGTACATTTTAGATATACATAATGATAACATTCATTATATGGAATTTGTACCTGTACATGTGATATCTTGATTCTTCTATTTTTTTTTCTTATTCCCTTCCCCTCTCTCCAACCCTGTTTCCCCTCCTTATTTACAAAATCTTTGTTTCCAGGTTTTCCTTCTATTCTCTTTTTGTTTTCTCTTCCTTCTTTTCCTCTTCCCCTCTCCCTAGTTCTGCTTCCCATTCAAACATTTTCTTCCAATTTCATAATATCTATTTTACATTTGGTCCCTGCTTACGCTTTTGGCTTCTCACACCACAGAAACCATGTAATATTTGAACATGTGCATCTGATTTATTTCACTTAAGATTATGGTCTCAAGGTACATCCATTACCTAGAAATGACTCAAGTTTATCCTTCTTTATGAAAGAGGAGTACTCCATTGTATATTTAAAAAAAAAACATTTTCTTTATCCATTCATCTGTTGGTGGGCATCTGGGCTGTTTCCAAAATTTAGCTATTACAAACTGTGCTGCTATAAACATGGTTGTGCATATATTGTTGTGGTATGGAGCTTTTCATTCTTTCGGAAAGATACAAAGATGGGGAATAGCTGGGTCAAATGGAACTTCTAGTTTTAGGTTTTTGAGGAATCTCCACACTATTTCCACAGTGGTTTCACTGGTCTACACTCCCACCAACAGCAGAGCAGAGTTCCTTTTTCCCCACAGCCCCACCAGCATTTGTTATTGGTTGATTTCTTGATAATAGTCATTCTTCCTGGAGTGAGAAGAAATCTCAGGGTTGTTTTAATTTGCATCTCTCTCAAATGACCAGTAATTTCTGAACTTTTTGTGTATATTTATTTGTCATTTCTACTTCTTCATCTGAGAAATATCTATTCAATTCTGATGCCCATTTTTATTTGGGTCTTTAAATATGGGTAGTTTGATATGTTTTTGAGTTTTTATGTATTCTAGATATTAGTCCTTTGTCTGAGGAACAGTTAACAAAATATTTGTTCCCACTCTGGGTTGTCTCTTCAGTCTTGGTGGTTTCTTTTGCTGTGTAAAAGTTTTTAGTAAGATGAGAACCCACTTGTTGACTATGATATTTCTTGTATGATTGGGGTTTTCTACATAAAACCTTTGACTACATATATGTCTCCAAGAGTTCTCCATATTCTATCTTCCAGCAGATTTAGTGTTTCTGTTTCTTTTTTTAATTAAATTCTTTTATTGCTACATTGTAAGTATACAACACAATTACATTTCTCATTGGGAATTGTACCTTTACATGATGCATCTTGGTTCTTATTTTTTCCCATTCCTAGCCCTCCCTTCACCCCCTCCACCCTTCCCTATTTACAAAGATTTATTTCCATTATTTTCCATTTCTCATCATTTTTCCTTTCCCTTCTTTCCTTTCCCCTGCCCCTCCCACTACACCTACCCCTTTGGAGCTTTTCTTCCTATTTTACATTATTGACTATTCATTCTAATCATTGGTACATTTTAGGTATACAATATAATGACATTCGTTATTGGAAATTTGCACCTTTACATAGTCTCTCTTGGTTCTTATTTTTCACCATTGCCCAGCCCTCCTTTCAACCCCTCCATTCCTCCTTATTTACAAAGATTTTGTTCCTATTTTTCCATTTTCTCATATTAATCCCATTCCCTTCTATGCTTTTCCCTAGCCCTCCAACTTCCTTCCTCTTTGCCCCTTTAAATCCTATTTCACATTACCTATCACACACTTTAGTCTCCATTTACACTTTCAGTTTCTCACACAAGAGAAACTATTTGGTATTTATACATGTGTGTCCTATTTATTTCACTTAAGAGTATCACCTCAATGTGCATCCACTTAGCTATAAATGTCTCTAATTTCTCATTTTCTTATGGCTGAGTAGTAATCCATTTTATTAAAAAAAACCAAACATTTTCTTTATCCAGTCTCCAGTTGGTGCGCATTTGGGATGTTTCCAAGTTTTAGCTATCACAAACTGTGCTGCTATGAACATAGGTTCACATATATCACCGTGGTATGATTCTTTTAATTCTTTGGGGAAGATCCCCAGCAGTGGAATAGCAGGATCAAATGGGACTTCCAGTCCTAGTTCTTTGAAGTATCTCCATACTGATTTCCACAGTGGTCACACCAGTCTACACTCCCACCAGCAGTGGAGCAGGGTTCCTCTTTCCCCACAGCCCTGCCAGCATTTGTTATTGGTTGATTTCATGATAGCAGCCATTCTTTCTGGAGTGAAGTGGAATCTGAGCATTGTTTTCATTTGCATCTCTTGAATGACCAGTGATGTTGAACATTTTTTCATGTATTTATTTGCTATTTTTACTTCCTTGTCTGAGAAATGTCTGTTCATTTCAGATGCCCATTTTTGGATTGGGTCTTTAAATTTGGGAGGTCTGATCTTTTTAAGTTCTTTATAGATTCGAGATAGTAGACCTTTGTCTGAGGAAGAGCAGGTGAAGATTTTTTCCCACATTGTGGGTTGTCTCTTCACACTGCTGGTGGTTTCTCTTGCTCTGCAGAAGCCTTTTAATAAGAAGAGATCCCACTTGTTGATTGTTTGTGCTAGTTCACGGGCAACTGAGATTTTGTTCATAAAATCTTTTCCTACACCGATGTCTTCAAGGGTTCTACCTAACCTCTGTTCCAACTGGTTCAGAGTTTCTATTTTAATATTTAGATCTTTAATCCATTTCGATTTTAGTTCAGTGCATGGTGAGAGACACAGGTCTAGTTTTAATCTTTGGCAAGTTGAAGCCCAATTTTTCCAGCACCATTTACTAAAGAGGCTATCTTTCCTCCAGTGAGGGTGTTTAGCTCCTTTATCAAAGATGAGATGGCTGAGTGTGTCTGGCATTATTTTTGCATCTTCTAATCTGGTCCACTGGTCCTCAGAGCTGTTTGTTTGCCAATACCATGCTGTTTTTATCACAGTAGCTTTGTAGTATAGCTGCAAGTTGGGGATTGTGATACCCCATGCCATGTCTCTGTAACTTGGAATTACTTTTGCTATTCTGGGTCTCTTCTTGTTCCAAATGAATTTTTGGATTGTTTTCTCAAGGTCCATGAAGTATGCTACTGGGATCTCAATTGGAATTGCATTGAATCTATACAGCAGTTTTGGAAGTATGGCCATTTTCACTATATTAATCCTTCCTACCCAGGAGCAGGAGATGTCTGTCCATTTTCTGATATCATCTTCAATCTCTCTTTTCAGAGTGCCATAGTTTTCAGAGAAGAGGTCTTTGATTTCTTTTGTTAGGTTGATTCCTAGGTATTTCAGTTTTTTGGATGCTACTGTGACAGGAATTATTTGCCCTATTTCTCTCTCAGTGAGTTTGTCATTTGTGTAGAGGAAAACTATTGATTTTTGTGTGCTGACCTTGTAACCAGCTACTTGACTCAATTTGGTTATTAAGTCTAGAAGTCTTTTGGTGGAGTTCTTGGGGTCTTCTATATAGAGTATCATGTCATCTGCAAATAATGACAATTTGACTTCTTCATTTCCTATCTTTATTCCATTTATTTCTTTCTCTTGTCTAATTGCCATGGCTAATGTTTCCAGAACTGTATTGAACAAGAGTGGTTATAGTGGACATCCTTGTATTGTTACTGATTTGAGAGTGAAGGATTTCAGTTTTTGATCATTTAGTTTGATATTGGCTGTTGGTTTTTCATTGAGGGCTTTAATCAGATTGAGGTAGAGACCATCTATTCCAATTTTTTGTAGGGTTTTTATCATAAATGCATGTTGGATTTTGTCAAATGCTTTTTCTGTGTCTATGGAGAAAATCATATGGTTTTTGTCCTTGGCTCTATTCATATAGTGTATTACATTGATTGATTTTCATATATTGAACCATCCCTGCATCCCTGGGATGAATCCCATTTGATCAGGGTGTATGATCTTCTTGATGATCTTCTGCATTCGGTTTGCCATTATCTTATTAAGGATTTTTGCTTCAATGTTCATTAGTGAGATTGGCCTATAGTTCTCCTTTTCGGTTGGGTCTTTCTCTGCTTTGGGGATCAAGGTGATGCTTGCTTCCAGGAATGAATTTGGGAGTGTTGCTTCCTTTTCCATTTCATTGAAGAGTTTAAACAGTAGTGGCAGTAGTTCCTCTCTAAATGTCTTGTAGAATTCAGCAGTGAAGCCATCAGGGCCCAGGTATTTCTTAGTTGATAAGTTTGTAGTTACATTTTCAATTTCATTGGTTGATATTGGGTTGTTCAGAATTTTTAGGTCTTGTTCATTCAACTTTGGAAATTCATATGAATCTAGGAATATGTCCATTTCTTCTGTTTTGTCCATCTTATTGGCTTATAGGTTCTGGAAGTAGGTATTGATGATCCTCTGGATTTCTGCTGGGCTTGTTGTAGTTTCACCCTTTTCATTCCTAATTGCATGGATTTGGGCCTTTTCTTTGCTTTTTCTGATGAGGTTGGCTAAGAGTTTATCAAATTTGTTGATTCTTTTGAAGAACCAACTCTTGGCTTCATTGATTTTTTTGTATCGTTCTCTTAGTTTCCATTGCATTGATTTCTCCTCTGATCTTTATAATTTCCTCCCTTGTATGAGCTCTGGGGTTTTCCTGTTTTTCTTTTTCTAGAAGCTTGAGGTTCAGCATCAGATTGTTTAATTGGGCTCGTTCTGTTTTCCTAATAAGCATATTCACTGCTATGAATTTCCCTCATAAGATTGCTTTCATTGTGTCCCATAGATTCCAATATGTTGTATTTTCATTGTCATTTAGTTGAAGGAACTGTCTGATTTATTTTTTAGTTTTTTCTGTGACCCATTGGTTATTCAGAAGTATGTTGTTCAATTTCCAGGTGTTTATGAAAATTTTTTAGTTTCTTTTGCTATGGATCTACAATTTCATCGCACTATGGGCTGATAATATAAAGGGGATAACTTCAATTCCTTTGCACTTACTTAAACATGTTCTGTGTGTGAGTATGTGGTCTAGTTTTGACAATGACCCATGTGCAGCTGAGAAGAATGTGCATTCTGTTTTTGTGGGGTGGAAGACTCTGTAAACATCTGTTAAGTTCATTTGTTCAAGAGTTCGATTGAGTTCTAGTATTTCATTACTTATTTTTAGTCTAGTTGATCTATCTATTTGTGACAGTGGGGTGTTGAGGTCCCCCACTACAATTGCATTAGTGCATATATGACTTTTTATGTCCACTAGTATTTGTTTTATATAGTTGGGTGCACTAGTGTTTGGTGCATAGATATTTATGATTGTCATCTCTTCCTCTTGGATTGTTGCCTTTACAAGGATGTAGTGTCCTTCTTCATCTCTCTTCATCAGTGTTGGGTTGAAATCTACTTGATCTGCAAAGAGAATAGCTACTCCTGCTTTTTTTCGGGTTCCCATCACATGGAGTATTGTTTTCCACCCTTTAACTTTCAGTCTATGAGTTTCCTTTTGAATTAAGTGTGTTTCTTGTATGCAGTATATTGTTGGATTTTGCTTCTTGACCCATTCTGCCAGTCTATTTCTTTTGATTGGTGAATTGTGACCATTAACATTGATGGTTATAACTGAAACGTATTGACTTGTCATTGCCATGACTTTTTCCTTTTGTTGGGTTCTCCCCTTTGACATTTAATTTCTTGTCATGCCAGATGGGTTCATTCTGGTTTGCTTCCTGGGGTTGTGATCTTCAATGTCTGTTCCTAGGATGTTGTGTAAAATTCTTTGGAGTGGTGGTTTGGTATTCACGAAGTTCCTAAGGTGCTCCTTGTTATGAAAGTATCTTATTTCTCCATCAATTTTGAAAGATAGTTTTGCAGGGTACATCAATCTGGGTTGGAAGTTGTTTTCTTTTAAGGCTTGGAATATGTCACTGCAAGCTCTTCTTGCCTTGATGGTTTGTGTTGAGAAGTCTGCTGTGATTCTGATGGGCTTTCCTTTGTATGTGATTTGTTTCTTTTCTCTAACTGCTTGTAGAACTTTGTTCTTCTGTTGAGTTTTTGGAATCATAACAATTACATGCCTATGTGTAGATTTTTTTTGATCAACTATTTGAAATCCTATATGCCTCACTTATCTGTATGTCAAGCTCTTTTCCCCTGCTTAGGAAGTTTTCTGCCATTATTTCTGTGAAGAGTTTTTTATGTCATGTGCACTCTCTCATGTTTCTTTATTGACTCCAATCAGTCTTAAGCTATTCTTCTTTGCATTATCTAGTAGCTGCTGGATTGATTTCTCATGTTCCCTTATAATTTTGAAGCAATTTTTCTTTTCCTGGTGATTAATTGCAATCTTATCTTCTATATCTGAAATTCTGTCCTCACATTGGCTCATTCTGCTGTGTAGACTTTCAATGGAGTTTTTCACATACTGGAGATCTATTTGCATCTGTTTTATGGATTCCATTTGTTTCCCATGTTGGGATTCCATCATGTTCCTGAGCTCCTCTCTAGATTTATTAATCATGTCTTGCACTAGGGGCACAATTTCTCCTGTTATCTGAGGAATTATTTCTGATTTCATTTTTTTCCAGATCCCTTTTTGTTGCCAGTTCAGTGTGTCCAGGTGGTTGAGTATCAGAGTGTTCCATCTCATTTCCCTTTGGGGTTGCTGTAGGTGATCTGGAAGTCTGGTTTTGAGACTTATTTACATGTTTTCTCATTTCAACTGCTGTAGGGACTGTTGACACCCTCATGGATTACCTCCTCTGAGCTGGAAGAGGTGGGACAGGGGCCAGGAGAAGTGGTAGGAATGGTGGGCCCAAAGCCCTTTCCTGTGGGCTGGGAGCAGCGAGAGGGATGGTGGCCAGGAAGCCCCTTCCTCTGGACCAGGAGCAGTGGGATGGTGGCTCAGAAGCTCCTACCTCTTCACCGGGAGCAGTGGGACTCAGTACCATGGTCTGGTGGTCCAGTGTCCTCTGTATCTTTGTAATGTGGAACCAGGTGGCTGTACAGAGGAGCGGCGGTCAGCGTCCAGTGGATTGTTGTTGCGCTGCATCCTTGTTTCTTCATTGTTTAAATTAGATGCAAGACATACAAACTGCTCTTAGTAAATTCTTCTGGCTGAATGATTAGTTATCAGACCTACTTCAAGCTCTACAAGATCTCTTCTTGGGCTGGGGATGTAGTTCAGTGGTGGAGCATTTGCCCAGGTGACTTCTTCCTCCAGCTGCTCCTCATGACCTGTGCCTAGTGTTTCTGTTTTAATATTTAGATCTTTGATCCATTTTGATTTTAGTCTAGTGCATGGTGAGAGACATGGAATCTAGTTTTAGTCTTTGACATGTGGGAAACCATCTTTTTGAACATTTTTCTTTTTTTTTGGTACAAGAGATAGAACTTGGATCCTTGCGCTTGCACAGCAGGCAGCAAAACCACTGAGCTAAATTCCTAGGCCTTTTCCAACATTTATTAAAGAAGCTATTTTACTTCCAGTGAAAGTATTTGGACGTTTTGTCAAAGATAAAGTAGCTTCTGATGTGAGAAACAAAATGAAAATAAGGACCAAAATGTATAATAGATGATGTGAAATAGGAAGAGAAAGACCAAAGGGCAAGGGGAAGAGGAAGTGGGGCGTAGGGAAAAGGAAAGAACAGAAAGGAAAAAAATATAAGAACAGGAAAAAATGGAAACAAAGTCTTTGTGAATAGGTAGAAGTGGAGGGGTTGAAGGGAGGGCAGGGGAATGGGGAAGAAAATAAGAACCAAGATATATTATGTACAGGTACAAATTCCTAATGATGAATGTCATCATATGGTATACTTAAAATGTACCAATAAATTCAATGAATTAAAAAAAAGATAAGGTAGCTGAGTGTGTTTAGAATTGTTTCTGCATCTAATCTGTTCTGTTGATCCTTGGGTCTCTGGTTTTCCAAGACCATGCTGTTTTTATCACAGTAGCTTTGTAGTATACTTTCAAGTCAGGGATTGTGATGACCCTGCCTTGCCTTTGTTGTCCAGAATTGCTTTTGCTATTCTAGGTCTCTTCTCATTCCAAACGAATTTTAGGAATGTTTTCTCTAATTCTATGAGGTATGCTATTGGTATTTTTATTGGGATTGCATTAAATCTGCATAACAATTTTGAGAGTATGGCCATTTTCACTATATTGATCCTTCCTACACAAAACCAAGAGGTATTTTTCTATATTCTGATATCTTCTTCAATCTTCTTTTTCAGAGTACTCTAATTTTCCATGTAAAGTTCTTTTACTTCCTTCCTTAGATTGATTCTTATGTATTTCATTTTTTTTTTTTTGGATGCTATTGTGAAGGGTGTGATTTCCTTAATTTCTCTTTCAGTGACTTTTCTTTAGAATTGTGTACAGGAATGCTATTGACTTTTGAATTTTGACTTTGTATACAGCCATGGTACTGAATTTGGTTATTGAATATAGAAGTCTTTTGGTGGAGTTTCTGGGGTCTTCTATATAGAGTATCATATCATCCATAAATAATGATAGTTTAAATTCTTCCTTTCCTATCCTCATTCCTTTTATTTCTTTCTTTTGTCTAATTTCTCTAGCTAATGTTTCCAGAACCATATTGGATAAGAGTGGTGATAATGGACATCCTTATCCTGTCCCTGATTTTAGAGTGAAAGTTTTCAGTTTTCAACCATTTAGTATGATGTTAGCTGCTGGTTTGTCATAAATGGCCTTTGTCAGAATGAGATAATGCCATCTACTTCAATTTTCTTCAGGGTTTTATCATGAATGGATGTTGGACTTTGTCAGATGCCTTTTCTGCATCTCTCAAGATGATCGTGTAGGTTTTTTTCCTTGGCTCTGTTAATAGAGTGTATTGCATTTATTGATTTACACATGCTGAACCATCCCTACATCCCTAGGATGAATTATACTTGGTCATAGTGTATAAAAATCTTGATGATTAGCTGCATTCTGTTTATCAGTGCTCTACTGAAGATATTTGTGTGTATGTTTACTAGGGAGATTGGCCTGTAGATCTTTTTTGATTGGATCTTCTTCTGGTTTTGGTATCAGGGTAATGTTTGCTTCCAGGAATGAGTTTGGGAGTATTGCTTCCCTTTCCACTTCATTAAATAGTTTGCTCAGTAGAAGTATTAGATATTTTCTAAATTTTTTGTAAAATTCAGCAATGAATCCATTAGTACCAGGGCTTTTCTTTGTTGGTAGGTTTTTAATTATATCTTCAATTTTGTTAACTGATATTTGATATTTAGAATATGTATAACTTCTTGATTCAGCATTGGTAACTGAAATGTATCTAGAAATCCATCTATTTGTTCTGTGTTTTCTATCTTATTAGAATACATGTTCTCAGAGTAGGTATTAATGATTTTCTGGATTTCTGCAGGATTCATTGTAATTTCACCCTTTTCATTCCAAATTGCATGGATTTGAGTCTTTTCTTTCCTTTTTTCTGATAATGTTGGCTAATAGTTTGTCAATTTTGTTTAATCTTTCAGAGAACCAACTCTGATTCATTGATTCTTTGTACTGCTTTCTTAGTCTCAATTTCATGAATTTCTGCTCTAATTTCTAGAATTGCCTCCCTTATACCAGTTTTGGACTTGACTAGCTCTTCTTTTTTCTAGATGGTTGAGGTTCAACATGAAGGGGCTTTTTTGAGGCAAGGTCTCACTATGTACTTCAGGCTGGCCTTGAACTCACTAGGTAACTCAGGCTGGCCTCAATCTCATAGTGATCCTCCTGCCTCATCAGCCCAAGTTCTGGGATCATCAAGTTTTTTATTTGAGCTCCTTCTGTTTTTCTGATGTGGGAATTTACACATAGAAATTTCCTTCATAGGAGTGCTTTCTTTGAATTCCATAAGTTCCTATATGTTATATTGACATTATTATTTAATTGTAGAAACTGTCTATTTTCTTTTTTAGTTTCTTCTGTGACCCATTGGTTGTTCAGGAGGGTATTATTTAATTTCCATGTGTCCATAAATTTTTTGTGGTTTCTTTTACCTTTGATTTCCAATTTCATTGCACTATGGTCTGATAATATGCTTGGGATAATTTCAGTTCCTTTGCATTTGAACTTAAATGTGTTCTATGACCTAGCATGTGGTCTATTTTGGAGAACATTCTGTGTGCAGCAGAGAATAATGGGTATTCTGATGTTGTGGGGTGGAACATTCTGTAAATATCTATTTGTTCAAAAACTTGGTTCAATTCTGGTATGTCTTTGTTGATTATTTTGTCTAATTGATCTGTTTGTAGCAGTGGGGTATTGGCTTCTCCCATTACAATTGTATTAGTGCTTATTTGATTTTTCATGTCTATTAGTATATGTTTTATATACTTGGGTGTCCTGGTATTTGCTGCATATATATTAATGATTGTTATCTCTTCCCCTTGGAACGTTCCCTTAACAACAATGTAGTGATCTTATTTGTCTCTCTTGATCAGTCTTGGTTTGAAATCCACTTTGCTAATAGAATAGCTATCCTTGATTTTGGGGGGGCTCCTGTCACATGAAGTATTGTTTTCCATGCTTTGATTTTCACTCTATTAATTTAGTTTTTAGTTAAATTTGTTCCTTGTATGCAGCATATTGTTGGATCTTGTTTCTTGACCCATTCTGCCAGTCTGTTTCTTTAGATTGGTGAATTGAGACCATTTACATTGATGGTTATAACTAATATGTATTAATTTATACTTGACATTTTAGTTTGCTGTTGTTGGCTCCTTTTATTTTCCCTCTATTTAATTACTTGCCTTGGTTTGTGGATTCATTCTGTTGGGGTTTATGGAGTTGTAGTCTTCATTATCTCTTTTTAGATTGTCCTTCAAAATATTTTGGAGAGCTAATTTTTTCATGAAATTCATGTGTTCTTTGCCATGGAAGTATCTTATTTTTCCATCAATTTTAAAAAATAGTTTTGCAGGGTAAATCAATCTGGGTTGGAGGTTGTTTTCTTTTAGGGCTTGTAATACTTGACTCCAAGCTTTCTTTGATGTAAGGGTTTGTATTGAGAAGTCTTTTGTAATTCTGATATATTTATATTTATAAGTGATTTTTTTTTTCTCTAACAGGTTTTAATATTTTGTTTTTGTGTTGAATTTTTGGAAACCTGACTATTGGGGATATGCCTTGGGGTAGATTTTTTTTATCATGTCTAATTAGAGTTCTATATGCCTTACTTATCTGTACTTCAAATTATTTTTCCATGCTTGGGAATTTTTCTGTCATTACTTTTATGAACAGGTATTTTATGTCATTTGTACTATCTCCTGCTTTTTCATTGACTCCAATCAGTTTACGTTATTCTTCTTTGCATCATCTAGCAGCTGTTGGGTTAATTTTTTCATGGTCCCTTGCTGTTTTTAAGAAATCATTCTTTTCATGATCACTAAGCATAATCTTGTCTTCTAGATCTGATATTCTGTCCTCACATTGGTTCATTCTGCTTTATATATATTCAATAGAATTTATAATCTCTTATATCTGGTTGAATATGTTTCATGGATTCCATTTCTTTCTTATGTTGGGAATTCATTGCTTCCATCATTTTCATAAGCTACTCTATTTTTATCTGTATCTGCTGTAGATTCACTAATCATGCACTTCTTTATGATCATCATTTCTGAAGTTATCTGAGAAATTATTTCCAATTTGATTTTTCTAGAACATCATTCATTTGCTTTGTTATTTCCACTGTTACAATTTCAGAGAGTCCAGGTGGATGCCTTTGGAATTCTTCCACCTCATTTCCCCCTGGGTTTGCCTTTGGTGAGCTGGAAGTCTGGGATTGCATCTTGCTTCCATATCTTCTCATTTTTAAAAAAATTTAATTCCTGCATCGATGCTTGCAAATTGTTAATGGTAGGTGTCATTATTGCTAGTATCAAGAACCTTTAGAAAATGACTACTTTTCAGAAATGTCTTCCAGCTGTAGCTGGCTTTTGCATTTTGAGTCAGTTTTATGGTCCTACATATTCAATTTATTGGGGATGAGATATTGCTGCCTATTTGGCTTGGCCCTTGGTTCTTTGGCACTGTCCTGTAGTTTGTGACTCTCAGGGAATCTCAGGCTTGGCATACAAGGAAGAACAGCTGATTAGAACAATTATGTCACCTTCACATAAGTAGGGCAATTAGTAATAACAACAGCATCAAATACACCCTAGAAAATGACAAACTGTGGTAACTATTAATTTGCCACCTTTAGCCATATGAATGGGATTTGTAGTTATATAGCCAAATCTAAAACAAACCAGAAAATTGTGCACAGTAAATATTTCCTCAATATGGTGATTTTGCCCTCAAGGAAGAAAATTTAAAAAGGATTAGGGGCAAAAATAGAGAAATAGAAAAAGAGAAAGGGATCAGAAGCAAGGCTGGAGGACTATGGAAAATTATGCAACCTTTGAGAACTGGTGAAGAAGACAGGAGGGAAAGAAAGTAGAGACAGAAACAAGAGCAGAACAAAACAACAACAACCCCAAATAAAAACTAAAAACAATGTTCTACTTCTATAAAAACAAAAACAAACAAGAAAAAGAAAAAAAAGATAAAAAAGAAGCAAAGAAGGTAAGAAGAGGAAGAAAATGTCCACTTCAGGGCATGTCTCTGATCTCACTGGTTAACAGAGGGGGCAGATAGAGCTGATTCCTGTTGATTCATCTCAGCAAGCAAGCAGAATTGTGTTGCTGGTGGATAATCCCACCATATGTGGGCCTTTAGTTCCACTGAAGTCCAGGTTATTATTTGGCTCCCTGACCTCCTGCCAGCATGAACTCTGCTGTGCCTCACCTTGACACACAGAGCCACCCACAGCCCCTCTGAGTTTTGACTTCAGTTGGGGCCTTTCCAAAATTGTTACTGGCCAATTACCCTTTCCTGGGGGACTTCTGAACCAAAATGACTCACCAGCCACTACTGTCTAGTGTCCACTGCTCTGTTCCACTGGTGCATTTCTCTATGGATGCATATGGGGTTGTCAGTAGTCACCATGACTGTGCAGTTTAAAGCCACCTCACCAACACTGCAAGCCAGTGATCAGGGAGAAAATGCAACTTGCTACCTTTCTCTTCTGCATTCCTGTCCTTCTCCTCACTCTTTCCATTGGCTTTAATTCTTATTTCAGGTCCTTGCTGAGTCCTGGGGATACACTTCCTTCATTCTTCTCTTCCTTACACTGTTATATTCCAGTGTATGAATTCCAAATATTGGAATCTGTTTCTCTTCTGTTCACCATTTTGCCATCTTCCTGGCAGTCTAATCCCATGAGCTTTTTTAAAATTTTTATAAGAAATATCATACTAGCTCATTCCAGAGATTTGGCAGTCGATAGAAAAAAGATGGGCTTCAATTGTATATCTGCAGTAAAACATGACGATATAAATTGCGAGTAAAAAAGGATAATAGATATTTTTCACTTAGGTGAACAAAAATATTAAAAGAGTACAGATTGGGGTGGAAAAGTCAGGAATTGGAATTTGATCAGGGTATGTAAGTGTATTCAGTATATAATGTAAGTGTGTGATGAATGACAGAGGAAGAATCTGACACTCATCAATAAGGTAACAGAGACGTCATGAGGATGAGGTCCTTAAGAGTATACACAATGCAGAAAGAAGGCTGAGATGAAACTGAAGAACTGGCAACCTTTCCAGATCTGACTAACCTGGATATTTGCAAAGCAGAGAGCAAAGGAATGTGTACAAATATAGGGGAGAGAGAGAGAGAGAGGAGAGAGAGAGAGAGAGAGAGAGAGAGAGAGAGAGAGAGAGAGAGAGAGAGAGAGAGAGAGAGAGAAATGTAAGATAAAAAGTTAATACAGAAATCTAAGGTTCTATGTAAAACATAAGGTTTCCTTAGAATGGTTGAAATGAGGAACTACTGAATAACTAAATGTCTCAGATCCAAGTGCACAGTGCTCAAATTCTCATTTTATTTATATCTTTTCATATTTTCTTACTCATTTTTAGTTCATCAGAGTTTTTGTCCTAAATTTGGAATATTATTTTAAGGCAACCTTCTAAATAATTAATTACAATTTTGCAATATTCATTAGTCAGTTTGGTGCTTATTTTTCCTTAGGTTTTATTTTGGCAAACGTGATTTTCATCTGAATGTGTTCTTTACTAATTATGGGAAGATACCATTGCTTAGATTCAGTGTATGCATATATTTAAGAACACAAATTAGATCTTTTCTCCCTACTTTTCCTCTAATTACTTTGGGTTTTATTGCTTAATAGCAATATTGACCCAGTAAAACCTCAGGAACACTCTGTAAAAGTCCCTCCATTTAGAATATTATGTCATCCTTTTTATTACATGAGTGGGATTGATTTGTGACACTTCATTTGTGGGAATTTTGAGAAGATACAAAGTGCTTACATTCTTCCCAGGTCTTGCTTGTACATTTTCTGGGTTCTGTTGGAGAATGTACTTAAGTCATATTTTGGCCATTTCCTGGCCCTATGAAAGGAGAGAATATTTCTCATTTCCATCCGTATTTTATCTTCTAGAAACTTTATCTTATTAGATATGCCATCTATTCTACTTAATGCAATAGAGTTTTACTTGAAAATTTAGGCAAAGAAAAATTGGATTAGCATTGCTTTTACTATTATGTGTAAGTTTTATTTTTACTTTTGTTGTCATTGTGACATGTAATGAGTTGAAAAGGTAAGAATTGGTTCTGTACTTTGGCTACTAGCAAATGTTTTACTGGATTATGGTAACAAAAGAGTACAGATTAAATGAGGAAATGATAGCACATTTTTCTCTACTGTGTAGGATATGCTTGCAATATTGAATTTTATTGTGAACAGCATTGGTAAAATATACTTTATAGAAGTTATTATTCAGAATAGAGATGGAGATGTCATTACTTGTGAAGAATTGTAAAAAAAATGGTAAGATATGATCCAACTATGTGACCATGTGACAGGAAAAAGAACTAGGCTGAGAGTCTGAATAATAATTTGGAAACTGAATTTGTCTTAATTGATGGAAACACATAGAAAAACTGGAACTCCACACCATTAAAATGAGCTCTTTCAGAAGAGTGAGATTTTTTATTGGAGGGAAAATTCAGTCAAGGGTGTATGTTTATCTAGGATGATATAGAATGAACTCTTTCACTGGACAGCTCATTGAGTTTATGTTCCTTCATAGTCTATAATTTTGTGAAGACAAAATTGAAAATACTCTTTCTTAAAGAGTAACCTGATAATATATTAAATATATCTTTAATATTTGCTATTGTGAACATAGAAAGGTACAATGATACCTTGGTTGTTGAACTCAATTCGTTCCAAATTTGTGTTTAGGAACTGAAAAGTTCAAGAACTGAACATACTTTTCTCATTAGAAATAATGGAAAATGAGATAATTGGTTCTGAGGCCCCAAAATTACTATAATAAGTTCATTTTTCCAGGACTTTAATACAAAGCTAACAGCCTTAGTGTGTGGAAATACCCCCAAAACATTTAAACAAAATAAGTACAGTATAGTATATTAATATCAAAGCAAAAAAATTAAAAAAAATTTGCTGGTACTTTTCTTTGATTTGGAGGTTTCCTGCATACTGGAAGGGAGAAACTGAAGAAGGAGAAGAAATGTTATTTTTTGGATAGTTTCCTTCCATACGTGTACTGCTGGCAGTACATTTTCAGGGGTCTTTTTTCTTGAGCTTTTTCAACTTTTCTTACAAAACATTTGTCTAGGTGAGAGTGATATTTAGACTGAAGCATCACTCTTTTGTGTCTGCAGCAAGATGCTATGCGTGACTCATTCTCAGCCCATACAGGTTTTTTCAAGTTGGATTTTCAGTTCAACTATTGAGCAAAGTTATGAACATGAAGCAGTTTTTCAAACTTTGATGTTTGAGTAGTGGGAATTTTGAGCTTGTAACCATTTAACAATTAAAGTATCACTGTAATGCTAATTTATAACAAGGAGAACATAAGAGGTTGTAAGCCATGTCTTAGTCACTTTTTCCCTGCTGGGACAAAATACTGACCCCCATAACTTATAGGAAGAAGGTTTATTTTGAGCTCACAGTTTCAGAAGTTTCCATCATGATTAGCTACTCCAAGACATGAACTGCATGGTGGAAGGGCCTTGTGGGTGGAAAGCTGCTCTCATCACAGTGGTTGGGAAGCAGAGAGAGAAGGGAGGGAGCAAGGAGGGAGATACAGCCTTCCAGTGACATCCTCAGTGACTCATGTCTTCTGACCAATCCCCTCCTTCTAACAGCAAGTCAGTTACAGTGCCCCATAATTCATTTACTTTCTGAAACACCACATCTAAACATGAGCTTTTTTGTTGTTTTGTTTTACCTAAACTATTGGAAGAAATATTTAATATGAGAGAACACAGATTATATAGTAAATGGTAAAATCCAAAAAAAATTAAAATATGAAGCATAATAGCAGAAGTCGATCTGAGATATAAATGGGGGTAAAATCACCTGCTTAAGAGGAAAGATCACATATTAGAATAAAAAGCAAAACTACATTTTATTTACAAGCAAAACATGCATACCAAAATGACTTAGGAAAGTTAAAACAAAAAGGCAAAGGAAAATGAATAAAAGTGTTATGGTTTATATCTGGATGCCCATCAAGCCTTATATGCTTGTGGGTGGGGCTTTGGAAGAGGACTGGATCCCTGGGGCAGCAGAGCTAAATGAAATATTAGGACATGGATCTGGTTGGAACAGGTGTGGCACCAAGGAGTGTGCCCTGGAGGGTGAATCTCTCTCCCGGCTTCCTGCTTCCTTCTTTCCTTCCTGACTATCATGTGGTGAGCACCTTTCCTCCTCTATGCCCCTCTGCCATGTGGTCCTGCCTTGGAGCTGACAAACTATGGACTGAAAATGTGAGCCAAATTAAACCTCTCCTGCTTTAAATCATGGGTGTCGGGTACTTTGTCCCAGCAAAGAGAAAGCAACTAAGACAAAAAGTAAACAAAAACAACTCAAACCCAAGGAAATTATATATTGCATTTCAATAACAGAGGACATTGAATTAAAAATCTTTATTCCTTAATTCAGGTCAAATGCTAGACCATAAAAGATACTCTTTTTTTCCACACTATGTAAATGACACCCCACTTTGTACATCTGTTATTGATTGGATATTTGTCCTTCCATGCATGTGTAGAAGTTCCTACCTTCAATGTGACAGTATTTGGAGGTAGGGTCTGTGAGAAGGTGCTCAAGCTTAAATGAGGTCTACACTGTAGAAGTATACATAAAAAAAATTATTAACAGCCTTAGTATATGATTGAGGTGACTCAAGAATGTGGAGCGTGTATGGAAAGAAAATGTTCTGCACATGGAGTTTTTTGTGTGATCAGTTTCTGAATTTATTTGTCACTATTTACATGTACCTAATGTTCATTATATTAACTATTTTTAACAAAAAAGAAAAAGAAAAAGAAGACACACATTACAAGTATTTAAGAACAATGCCATTATGAGCCAGTTTGATTCTCTCTCTTTAGCTTCCTTGAAGTGAGAAATGAGGATCAGAGCAGGCAATCTGCAGGTTCTGAGCCAGGTCCCTATTCAAACCTAGGAATTTTGTTTTTGATATTGAGTGAGAGCCACAATTAAAGCAGCCAAGAGTAAGACTCTCCTTGTCTCCCTGATCAAGGTGATCAATGAACCAACCAACTAATCAGACCAAATGCCTAAAAAAAATCCAAATACAGGAAATTAAATGATCTCATACTGCCTCAGTCAGCCCACCTGCCAGTCCTGTTGGTAGCACAGAAATTTGCAGTGTGGCTGGGAACTGCCACCTGCAGCTTAGAAATCCGGTACCACACATGTTTCCTCTGTGTCCTTCGGCAGACAAGTCAGGCTTAGGGTTTTCTTATTTTGTTGTTGTCAACAGCAGCTTTCTAAAATAGAGATTTGCATTTACTTTAATTTCTCATTACTACTTCTTGGGAAACAGTCTAACCTTCCTATAAAAATTGTAAAGTCTTGAGAAGATAAAGTAAAATAAAAATTCAATTCTGAATATTATGGTAAGAAGACAAAAACAAAAATTGAGAAGAGTTGGGAGTTAGGGTTCTGTGAGAACAGCCCATTGAGGTATCTATTAGGTTCCACCAGGAAAAGCAAATGGAATACAAAAGAGTTTTTAATTCTAAACCAAAATGTTTGAAGTAAAAATTCAATGCAAATGCTGGAAACAAAAATGATCAAGGAAAACTAGAGAAACAAATACTACTTTTGTTAGAAAAAATATACTAACTTGAAAAAAATACAAAAAAATCTCGAGGAAATTGAATTAATGATAAAATATTCCTCAATCATATTCTTCAAATTCAGATGGCTTAACAAGTACATTTTGATCAAAATTTCAACATTCACGTAACTTATACACTGTGTACAATTTCAGAAAATAGAAACAGGAGATTTTAAATTCATTTTAGGAATCTAAAACAATTTCCTAGAATCACATAAACAAAACAGTTATAGCACCTTTTCACTTACAAAAATATTGTATTTTCTTTAAAAATATTTTTTAAAATTCCAACTAGAAATGATAGTGTACAAAAAATAGTAATATGTCATGAACAAATAGAAATGAGGATGATTTGATATCAGAAAAATCTCTTGGTGTAATCTATTTTGATGATAGGCTGAAAGAGAACAAAATCATATGATTATCTAAAATAATAGAGAAAAGACACACACTAGAACCCAGAGTAAGTTTGATAAAATTATCACCATAGAGGCTGGGGATTTAGCTCAGTGGTTCTGCCGCCTGTCTCAAAAGCACAAGGACCTGAGTTCAACCCCCAGTACCAAAAAAAAAAAAAAAAAAAAAAATCACCACAGAAATAGGGAACATTTTTAGTTTGCCAAAACCTTTCTAAATTAAATAACAATTAAATTTAATTTAACAAATGTTAAATTTTTTGGCAATAAGAAAAAATGCCCAGTATCCTTTTGTATTTTATAAATGTAAAACTCCAAGCACTAGCTTGACAAATCAATAAAGCAAGAAGATATAAGAGGATGAAATGCAAAAAGGAGAGGTAAATATTTGTAAATATTTGTGGCTAAAAGGAGCACCAACATAGAATAATCACTATACAGAAAAAAATTAGAATTCATAAAAGCTACAGCAATATATCAATAATACTATTAGAAAACAACATACCATAAGATATATTAGAATATAGATATTTATAAATGTACATTTTAAACAATCATAAATACTAGCATGCAGTACTCTTCACTAAAATGTCTAGTGATTCAGTTCAAACTAATAATATTTTTATTGAAAATAATAAAATTATATTGAATGATTTAAGACTATATGGTATGTTCATAAGTCAAAATAATTCTTTTTTTTTTTTTGGTACTGGGGATAGAACTTGGGACCTTGTGCTTGTGAGGCAAATGGCAGAACCACTGAGCTAAATCCCCGGGCTGGTAAAAATAATTCTTAATCACAATTGTGGTGGAATTTTAAGCAGTAATAAAATTATTGTAAAATTAATATGAAAGAATACAGGTCTACAAACCTCCAAGTCAACTGCAAATAATAAAATCAAGGTAGATCTGGCCATTTCCATAGAAAAAAATGGCAGTCAACAATGCAATTGCAAAAAGCAAATACTGTCAAACTACTTTTGTAGGGACAGGAGATGAAAATTGGTGGGGACAATCTAACATCTAAGAAAAAGGGAAATTGTATTCCAGT
This sequence comes from Heterocephalus glaber, assembly GCF_053883595.1. Taxonomy (NCBI): domain Eukaryota; kingdom Metazoa; phylum Chordata; class Mammalia; order Rodentia; family Bathyergidae; genus Heterocephalus; species Heterocephalus glaber. The sequence goes on along the minus strand of NW_028258312.1, from coordinate 14,747,138 downwards.
ATATAAAAGTTAAAGATATATTTTCAGCAAAGAATATAATAGACAAATTAAAAATGAATAATTTTTAAGGAAAAACTCAATTGAAACTTATGAAAATATATACAACTTCATTTAAAGTGAGAAACACAATTTTTTTTAGTAGAATAACAGCGTTTATTGACAAATCATAAACCCATCCATGAGTCTTCACCCTGTGGATGCCTTTTCTCCCATGTTACAAACAACACAGGAGGGCATCTCAATCCCTGTCTGGCAATTGGAGAAACATAATATTTAACAAGACATTATGTAAGAGGTCTGAGGTTGACCAAAATTAACAGGTCAAATATTAATAAATTTGTAACAATAAGGAAGCAGAAATTTTCATACATTGCTAATATGTGTGAAGAGAAACAGCAGTTCTAGGAAATAATCAGAACTACTCAGTGAACTTAAATGTTTACAGATCTGTTAAAGAACCAGATATTCTTCATTTGCCTACAGACAAATAGAAAATCTAAAACTGAGACTCAAGCAATCTGTTAAAGATTTACCCCTTAGTTACCCTTCATTAAGGGAATGGATGCCTATGGGGGATGGTATACAGCAGTCAGAAGTGACCAACAGATACACCTAAGGGCTTTTTACAGTGTCCAATAAAATAGGAAGAAGCAGATCAAATTCAATGGGACAAATGGAATTTACATAAATTAAAATATATGCTTCCAGATATTTATGACCAAGGCTCCTGGCAAAATAAACTGGAATGGAGCTTGTGTTAGGAAAGGTCAGGCCTCTGTTGAAGCATAAAGAGAATGGGCAGCTTTAAGACTCTGGAGTATAGAGAACCCCAAACATCTGAGCTGATAGCCTTAAGGCATTTTGCTCTACGAGCATTAGCTGATTCTGAGTGCCACCAAGAGGCTACAGATGGTTTCCTTTTTCATGGAGACAGGATCTCATTTTGAAGTTACAGGAACAAGCAGAGTGTGTGTGTGTGTGTGTGTGTGTGTGTGTGTGTGTGTGTGTTTATAGTCTTGGGTGATAAGTGTGTCAAAGTTGAACTTGAATATCATCAATTACTGGTGTTTCCAGAGGACTTTTGCCAATGTTTGAAATTTCCTGGGGAGCAGTTTTTAAACACAGGCACTACAAATAGAATGGTGTCCCATGGAAACATAGGTGAAGTGGGGTGTGCCTGAGCTTGAAGCACTCAGGAATGTAGCAGAGAAGCAGAAAGGTTAAGCTTTAGGAAACAGTAATAATTATATCAGGAGTAGAAGGACCCCAGTGAAAAGCTTGAATTGAGCTTTGTGCTGGATAAAAGAGAGGAACAACCATTATACATGGAGAAACATAAATCTTCCCTAGGAGGAGATACATCCCTGGGGGCTTCTACATTTTAAAATATATTATTAACCTATGACATTAGGAATCAGGATAGGATTTATATGGTGAAGGGTGTGGCTAGTGTCAGAAAGGAGGTTTCTGGGATGTTGACAAAATACTCTCTCTGGATATCTATACATATTTTATACAATCATTCACTTGATGAAATTTCATAAAACCTTTTAGTAAAAGGTTTTGTATCATTATGTAAGTTTACTTCATTTTTAATACTTACTTAAAAAATTACATATGCAAAAAATAATTTTAATTCTAATGGTCCCTATGCCTGAAGCAAAAGTATTCTCAGGCTTTCTGAACAGGTGAGCTGATAAATTTTGGTGGAACAATTAGTTTGAGACATTTCTTATTGTTAGGTCATATTTCCTTCCACTTATGAAATAAACCCTACTTGTATTATATAATTCATTGTGGTTTATTAATTGATTTAATTTGCTAATAGTAAACGTAGATGTTTTTTATCCATGTTTATAATCATTTTTGGAAATATTTTTAAGAAAAACATTTCTTTCAATAAAAGGCAAAAAGAGACAATAACATAGAAAAATGCCATGATCTTTTACATAATCAATCAATGGCTCAATCTAGGGTTTTGGCAGTGGATGCAGAGAAAAATAAATGGGCTTTAATTGTATAACTGTGGTAAAATAGGACTTGATAGAAGTTGGGAGTAGAAAAGGATAACAAGTATTTTCCAGTTATGTGAACAAAAGATGAGAAGGGAAAAGATTGGATCGTGGAAGGTCAAGAGATTAAAGTTCATACTGTATATATGCCCCAAAGGAAAAAAATGTGTCATCCATCAATATACCAGCAGTTTTGAATGTCATGAGAATGAGATCATCTACAGAGAATATATATACAGAAAATGGGAATGGGCTGAAGCCCCAGGGAATCACAAGATTTCCAGGTCTGGCTAACCTGGAGAAATTTACAAAGGATAGTGTAAAGGAATAGGTAAAGAAATGTGTGTTTCTGGGGGGCGGATCTAAAATAAAATTTTTTGGAGTGCTGGTTTGGTATTCATGTAGTTCCTCAGGTATTCTTTGTCATGAAAATATCTTATTTGTTCATTGATTTTGAAAGACAGTTTTGCAAGGTACATCAATCTGGGTTGGAGATTGTTTTCTATTAGGGCTTGAAATACTTCACTCCAGGCTCTTCCTGATTTGAGGGTTTGTGTTGAGAAGTCTGCTGTGATGCTGATGGGCTCTCCTTTGTATGTGATTGGTTTCTTTTCTTTAACTGCTTGTAGAATTTCGTTCTTCTATTGGGTTTTTGACTATTATATGCCTAGGTGTAGATTTTTTTTTATCACAGCTGGTTGGAGTCCCAAATGCCTCACTTATCTGTATGTCAAGTTCTTTTCTCTTGCTTGGGAAGTTTTCTGCCAGTACTTCTGTGAATAGTTTTTTTTTTAATGTCATTTGCACTCGCTCCTCTTCCTTCATTGACTCCAATCAGTCTTATGTTGTTCTTCTTTGCACCATGTAGCAGTTGCTGGATTTATTCATTGTGGTCTCTTGCTATTTTTAAGAAATCATTCTTTTCATGGTCACTAATTGCAATCCTGTCTCCTACATCTGATATTCTGTCCTTACATTAGCTCATTCTGCTGCATAAATTTTCAATGGAGTTTTTAATCTCCTGGAAATCTGTTTGCATCTGTTTTATGGATTCCATTTGTTTCCTATGCTGGGATTCCATTGTGCTCCTCAGCTCCTCTATTTGTTTATCTGTGTCTGCTGTAGATTTATTAATCATGTGTTTTCTATGGATACAATCTCTGTTACCTGAGAAATTATTTCTCATTTTATTTTTTCCAGATCCTCTTTCATTGCCAGTTCAGGGAGTCTGGTTGTTGAGTTTCAGATTGGTCCATCTTGTGGGCCCTCGGTGATCTCATTGCCTTAGGTGGTCTGGAAGTCTGGTTTTGAGTCTCATTTCAACCACTGCAGTCTGCTTTGCCTTTATTAAGGTGACTCTTTGTTCTCCCAGTGGGTTTCATTTCTCAGCAAGTCTCAGGGAGGCCTTCTCTCTGCTGCTTACCACTTTGCCGATTCTTGGGTTCAGAATGATGGCCTCCTAGATCCCCATGCTGGGCTGCTGTCTGGGTGAGATTCTGGCTGGGGCCTGAGGACACTTACTGAAGGTAATTGGTGTGTGTGGGGGGTGCTCTGACTAGGCTCTGTGAAAAAAGATCTAAAATAAAACAACAATATGAGCTCCATGTAAAATCTGTGGTGATTTTAGAATGATTGAAATGAGAAACTGCACTTTAATAATACAATTTTCCAGCAATATGCACAATATTTATTTTGTAGACTTTTGAAGTTTGTTTTACTATAATAGTATCTGAATTACCTACTTCATTTTGTACTTATAGGTATTTTAAATCATAAAATACAATTTTTTCAAAACCATAAGAAAAAATTTGATGTAAATTTTTGAGTTTAGATTTTGCCCTCTCAATATATGTTGTACTACAATGTTCAGTAACAGAAAAGTACCACCTTAAGGTATGTATTAGAAAGAACAATGGTCCCTCCCATGAGAAATCGATCCAGCAGCTCCTAGATGATGCAAAGAAGAAAAATATGAGACTGATAGGAATCCACGAAAAATCAGGGCAGGGCCAGGGATTTAGCTCAGCGGTATTGCTGCCTGCTGTGCAAGAACAAGGACCAGAGTTTGATCCCTGGTAACAAAAAAAAAAAAAAAAGAAAAGAAAAGAAAAGAAAAGAAAAATCAGGGCAAAGTACAAACTATATAAAAAAAAAAACTGTTCACAGAATTAATGACAGAAAACTTCCCAAACACAGTGAAAGAATTTGACATGCAGATGAGTGAGGCATATAGGACTCCAACTAGCCAGGATCAAAAAAAAATCTACACTGAGACATATAATGATCCTGATCCCTGAAACCCAACAGAAGAAAAAAAATAGTACAAGCAGTTAGAGAAAAGAAACAAATAAAATGCAAAGGGAAGCCCATCAGAATCACAGCAGACTTTTCAACACAAACCCTCAAGTTCAGAAGAGCCTGGAGTGAGGTATTTCAAGCCCAAAAGAAAACAACCTCCAACCTAGACTGATGTATCCTGTAAAGCTATCTTTCAAAATTGTTGGGGAAATGAGATGCTTCCATGACAAAGAACATGTCAGAAATTTCATGAATACAAAACCAGCACTCCAAACAATTCTAAACAATATCCTGGAAAAATAAAATGAGAGTCACAACTATGTAAGGCCCAACAGAGCAAATCCAACAGGCAAGGCAAGAAAATGAAGGGAGATGGGGGAAAATAAAAAATGAAAGAGCCAACAACAGGAATATAGCATGACAAGGATAAGCCAATACATATCAGTTATAACCATCACTCTTAATGGCCTCAACTCACCAATTAAAAGAAATAGACTGGCAGAATGGGTTAAGAAGCAAAAATCCAACAATACGCTGTACACAAGAAATTCATAGACTGAAAGTAAAAGGATGGAAAACAGTTCTCCATGCTACAGGAGCCAGGAAAAAAGCAGGGGTAGCTATCTTATTTGCAGACAAAGTAGATTTCAAATCAAAGCTAATTAAGAGAGACAAAGAAGGCCACTACATCCTTGTAAAGGGAACAATCCAAGAGGAAGAGATGACAGTTATAAACATATATGCAGCAAATACAAATGCCCTCAACTATACAAAACAAACACTAATGGGCATGAAAAACCAAATAAGCACTAATACAATTATAGTGGGGTACCTCCATACCTCACTGCCAAAAATAGACAGATCATCTAGACAAAAAATCAACAATGAAATACTAGAGCTGAACCAAGTTTTTGAAGAAATGGACTTAATAGATGTCTACAGAGTGTTCCACCCCACAAAATCAGAATATACATTCTTTCTGGCTGCACATAGATCATTTTCCAAAATAGACCACATGTTAGCTCATAGGACATGTTTAAGTAAGTGCAAAGGAACTGAAATTATCCCCTGTATATTATCAGACCATAGCACAATTAAACTGGAAATCAATAGCATAAGAAACCTCAAGAACTGCACAAACACTTGGAAATTGAATAACACTCTCCTGAACAACCAATGGGACACAGAAAAAATTAAAAAAGAAATTAGACAATTTCTACAATTAAATTATAATGCCAATACAACATGCAGGAATCTATGGGACAGAATGAAAGGAGTTCTATGAGGGAAATTCATAACAGCAAATGCTCATATTAGGAAAACAGAGAGAGCTTAAATAAACAACCTAATGCTAAACCTTAAGCTCCTAAAAAAGTAGAGCAAGACAAACCCAAAGTTCATACAAGGGAGAAAATTACAAAGATCAGAGCAGAAATCAATGCAATGGAGACTAAGAAAACGATACAAAAAAATCAATGAATCAAAGAGTTGGTTTTTAGAAAGAATAAATAAAATCAATAAACCCTCAGCCAACCTTATCAAAAAAGGAAAGAACAGGCTCAAATTCATGCAGTTCGGAATGAAAAAGGTGAAGTCACAACAGATCCAGCAGAAATCCAGAGGATCATCAAAACCTACCTCAAGAAGCTGTATTTTAATAAAATGGAAAACACAGAAGATATGAACAGATTCCTAGATATATAAATTACCAAAGTTAAATGAAGAAAATATAAAAAGCCTAAACATGCCAATTACAATCAGTGAAATTAAAAATGTAATTAAAACTTTACCAACAAAGAAAACCCCAGGTCCTGATGACTTCACTGCTGAATTCTACAAGACATTTAGAGAAGATCTATTGACACTGCCCTTTAAACACTTCAGTGAAATTGAAAGGGATGCAATAGTTCTAAATTCATTCTCAGAAGCAAGTGTTACTTTGATTCCAAAACCAGGGAAAGACCCAACCAAAAACAGAGAACTATAGGCCAATCTCCCTAATGAACATAGATGCAAAAATCCTCAATAAGATAATGGTAAATAGAATACAAAGGGTCATCAAGAAGATCATACACCCTGACCAAGTCAGATTTATCCCAAGGACACAAGGATGGTTCAACATATGTAAATCAATAAATGTAATCCACTATATTAACAAAGTGAAGGACAAAAACCATATGATCAAATCAATAGATGTAGAAAAAGCATTTGACAAAATCCAACACCAATTCATGATAAAAACCCTACAGAAAATTGGAATAGATGGTCTTTATCTCAATCTGATAAAATCCATCTATGACAAAGCAATAGTCAGCATCATACTAAATGATCAAAAACTGAAAACTTTCACACTAAAATCAGGAACAAGACAAGGATGTCCACTATCACCACTCCTGTTCAATATAGTTTTGGAAACATTAGCCACAGCAATTAGACAAAAAAAGAAATAAAAGGAATAAAGATAGGATAGGAAGAAGTTAAACTGTCATTATTTGCTGATTATATGATACTCTACATAGAAGACACAAAAAATTCTGCCAAAAGACTTGTAGACTTAATTGACATCTACTATCTAGAATTTATAAAGAACTGAAAAAAAATCAGACCCCCCAAATATAAAGACCCAATTCAAAAACGGGCATCTGAAATGAACAGACATTTCTCAGAAAAAGAAGTAAAAGCAGCAAATAAATATATGAAAAAATGTTCAACATCACTGTTCATTCAAGAGGTGCAGATGAAAACAACACCGAGATTCCACCTCACCCCAGAAAGAATGGCTGCTATCAAGAAATCAACCAATAACAAATGTTGGCTGGGCTGTGGGGAGAAAGGAACTCTTCTCCATTGTTGGTGGGAGTGCAGACTGGTGCAACCACTGTGGAAATCAATATGGAGATACCTCAAAAAACTAGAATTAGAGGTCCCATTTGAACCAGCTATCCCTCTGCTAGGTATCTCCCCAAAAGAATTAAAAGAATCATACCACAGCGATATAGCCACACCCAAGTTTATAGCAGCACTGTTTGTAATAGCTAAAACTTGGAAACAGCCCAAGTGCCCGTCCACTGGAGACTGGATAAATAAGATGTGGTTTTTTAATAAAATGGAATACTACTCAGCCATAAAGAATGAAAAGCTAGAGACATTTATAGCTAAATGGATGCATATTGAGGCCATACACTTAACTGAAATAAATAGGACACACGTATAAATAACCGAATAGGTTTCTGGTGTGAAAAACTAAAAGTGTAAATAAGATTCAAATGGTATAATTGACAATGTGAAATAGGAAATAAAGGTCTAGAGTAGTAGGGGAAGTGGGAAGGGTCAGGGAAATGAAAGAAGGGAAAATAAAAAATATGAGAAAAGGAAAAAATGGAAACAAAGTCTCTATAAATAGGGAAGGGTAGAGGGGGTGAAGGAAGGGTAGGGAAATGGGGAAAAAAATAAGAACTAAGATACACCATGTAAAGTTCCAAGATCCCAACGAGGAATGTAACTGTATTTTTAACTAAAATGTAGCAATAAACAATGAAAAAAAATATAATGGTCCCTCAAACTATGTCCACATCCTAATACTTGAAACCTATGAACATGCTACCTTACATGCAAAAGGAACCTTGCAAATATTGTTATGAGTATAGACCTTGCAGTGGGAAAATTATCCTGGGTTATCTAAATGGACCTAATATAACTGCATGAATCCCTTAAGACTGAGAAACATTTCTGGCTTCATAAGAGATTTGAGGGGAAAGACGGCATACAGATGTATGTATATCAAATGTAAGAGGAGCTTGATATTGTTGACTTTGAAGATGGAAGAAGGACATGAGTCAAGGAATACACCAACCTCTGGGCCTTGGAAAAGACCCTGAAGTAATAGCCAGCATGCAAATTGTCATCTTGTTCTTACAACCTCAAGGGTCTAAATTTTTCTAATAACCCAGGTGATACAGGTAAGCCTAGACCCTCTACATGCAAACACAACCTACAGAAATCTTTATTTTACCCTGTAGATTCAAGGTGGACCTCATTACTTCTGATTTAATGAATTATAAACTGATAAGTTTGTTGTTCAAGCCATTAAGTTTGTGATCATTTGTCATGGTGAGAATAGAAAACTAACTCAGCATATTTAGATGTGTGTGTGTGTCTGTATGTGTTTGCTTTAGGACTGTAAGAACTTTGCACATCACTGAGATGAGACCTTGGTTCTTGTTGCATTTCTTAGAGTTATTTCAACTAGAGCTTTCTTATAACCTATTTCTATAAGTGACTGTTACTTTGTGAGTGAAAGAAACAAAGAATTAATTCATTTCACAGACATCAGAAGATTTAAATTTATAGTTTTTATTAGATAAGTCTTTTCAACCAAATCTTAGTAAATAAGATGATGATAGACTCTAATAAATACATTCAGTGTCCAACAATGAATGCAGAGGCAGTGGCAAAGGTTTTATAAAATATATCTCTCATTTTTATATGCAAAGTTATTGGACAAAGGTCTGTTCTCTGTAAGTGCAATGAATAATCATGCATTATTTTAATGTTAATTGCAAAACTGCATGAATTAACATGAGTTGTAAGAAAAAGAGAAAAAAAAGAGACAGATTTTTAATTCAGTAGTTTTTACTTTCTGCCACTAACATATTAAAAGGAAGTTAATAGTTAATCAACAGAAACTGAGTGCCTATCATTTTAAGACTGACTAGGTAGTTATTTTAATGATTGTCATTATGATAACATCTCTCTGCCAATATGGGATCTGTAATACGTGATCCAACTCTCTCTTAATGTGATACTTCCAAGAGTGAATGCCCTATATAGATTTAAATTTCTGATGAAATCCATTTAAATGGTGACTTGCAGCATTTACTAATATGTATCTTTTTCTATTTAACATATGCTAAAAAGCACCATTCTTACAATGGTCTTTTGTTTCTGGCTGCACATATTTTACCTCCTGTCAAGCTGTCTACTAATTGTGTCTCTGTCTGGTAGCTCTTTTGCTATGGTTCCTACAATTTAGCACAGTGAATGCTGCTTTTGGGCTGAAAGAGTTAATGTAGCTCCCTATGCATATAATTTTATACACAAGAGTGACTTGGGTACTGATGATGAGCTTGCTCAATATATATTATGGAGAATCAGTCATGTTGTGAAAGTGGCGGTTAAATACCCTTTAATTTAGATTCTTGTTACAAGTGGGAAGTTTTAAAAGTGCTGATGAATTAAGAATTCCATTCAGAGCCAGAGTTAATGTTTGGCTATGGGGCTAATGTCTAGGGTATATTTAAAGCACCATGCAAGGATGTAGACATAAGTAGGAATAATTCATGCATCTGATGGATGGTTGGACTACATGACTTTAAGGTCCTTTATAACTCTGATGGTTCGTGATTCTATGCATATTAGAAATCTAGTCCTGGAACAAATATATATGAGCAGTCACACTATAAAATCAGGGTATAAAGAGGAAACTATAAAAATAACCAGAGTGTGGGGGAAAAGATGGACAGTTAAAATGAGAGCTCTGCTCTAAATGGAGGCTTTAAAACAACTTGGGAGTGGATAGATTGAATGTCTTTTGACTAGTGCTTTCCAAGTTTCTGGGTCTGGGGAATGTAGACCCACTTGATTTTGCAGGCAATTTTAGTGTATAATGATGAAAATTAGTAGTTTTGAATGATTTTGAATTTTATAAACACTCACATGTATACTGCATTGTTTATTCCTTCGGGGCACTTTAAGTGTATGTATGGTTTTGGATAAATAAGCCTGGGGTCCCGCTGAGAGTCCAGGGCCTCTGTTAGGATTTATTTCTTTAAAGTATCATTTCTTATTAACAGGGGTTAGTTCTTAAATTGAAATTTTAAAGATGAGTCTGAGGTCCTTAATAGCTGTTTTATTAGCTGTATTTATTAGCTTAATAGCTGTATTATTTTTAAAAAAACACATACAGCAAGAGAAGGTCACTAATGTGACCTGTTGCTTAGAACCTCTCCGTCAGGGACAGTATTAAGAGCATTACATTAAACATCACAAAATCTTAAGAATTATTATCATTATTTTAGATATTCTAAAAACAAATTGGAGGGATGTTAGATAACCAGTTTAAGGACATCAGTTTTGATTGTAGCTTTTGTGTTCCTACATTCTGTGTTCCTTTCACTAAATCATGATGATGCCTATAATATATATTGAAATATAACAAGTATTCGAAAATCTATATGAACATGTTAGAAAATTCTATCTACTTGCAAATATATGAAATTTAAATTTACAACTTTTCCTCAAACTTTCAGTAACATGAGGCTTTTGACTATTGTCATAGTCAAAATAGTCATATTTACTATCACATAGTAAATTAGATAATTAAATACTTTTTTTTCTAATGATTTATAGAATACTTTCTTTGTGCTGCCAAGGATTATTTTACACATTTTAATATGTTACATTATCACAGTAACACTTTAAATTAGCAACTAGTTTTACTTTCATTTTATATATGTAGGCCCTGAAATATTAAAGGTTAAATCATACCCCTTAAGTCTTATAAGTAGTAAACGTCAGAACCTAAAATTTGCACTTAAGCAGTCTAATTCTGAAGACTGTTGTTTACTCATGACTTTAAATCATCATACAGACTTTTTGACTAAATACCAAGAATATCTCTAAGAGGATACTTGGAAGACAATGGACATACTTGGATTCCAATGACTCCACTTTAACTCCAACTGTCTGTGTGATCAAGGGCAACACAAGTACCTTGCCTCAAATTACAATTTTTAAATTTTCAAGTATTGTCAGATATATTAAAGTATTTAGTTGCAACTTATGGACCATGATAGAGTAGTTATTGTCTCCAATTACATATAAATAACTAAACAAAAACCATGAAGTGTCACTATTAATAAATAATATAACTTCTGTGCAGTCGTTTCTTTTCCTACTCACCACCTCCATCCATCAAATAATATAGGTACAAAGGAATTCACACATTTTGAAATGAGTGGAGTTTATAATGCTGGATTTTTGAATGTTTGGGATACAGAATTTCTGGAATAATACATTTGACTGAACATTCAATATAGAATGTATTCCAAAATAAAAGCTAAAACAATGAATATTCATTTGAGTGTCAACATGTCATAAAAGTGCTGCCGTCTTCTAGTAAATTTAGTGAAATAAAAGATATATATCCAGATATATAGAGAGATATAGACATAGAGAGAGAGAGAGAGAGAGAGACATACACGCAGAGAGACACAGAGAGAGACATACATACACATATACATGTGTGTGACAAGAAAAAAATTTATATTAAATAAGTTTTCACTGCTTTGTTTTTGTTCCCCTTTCTCAGACTGGATAATTTTACATACATATTGCTTTCTAAAGGAAATTATTTATGTAACTAGCTAATGATGCAGTGAATGGATATAAGAAACTAAGGAACCAAGAGAGGGCAAAAAAGCATGGCAACTCCTGGCAACAAAGGGAGAAGGCAGCAGCACAAAAGGCCATCAGGATAAGACTGAGGGCAATGTGAGGAGAGAACAGAGTACAGGAGCCATGATAGATTTTTGAGATTCAAGACCAGGAGCCAAGAAAGTTCTGAGTAGCTGCTTTGAGAAAGGATTTTGAGGAAATAAAGGGAGTAGATTCATAGCTGTTCATCAGTGGTTAGGCAGTTATGTGAAAAGGGCAGAATGAGTGTGTATATCCAGGGTTGTACTACTTTATATGAATTTATGTATTTTTACAACATTTGATTGTGTTTGAGCCTGCCATAAACCCAAATCTAAAAGGCCTTGCTTTATTTGGCTTAAAAATATAATAGGATAAGAGTGGGTATGTGGGGTTTTATTCTAATTTATTTTGCCATTAGTGTCCACTGATCACTTGGTGCCTTTTTTCCCTTTGAAGTAGTATAAGAGATGCCATGAATCTCTTTTATCAATTCCTTTTAAGTGATATTTTAACTTTCAAAGTATCTTGCACTATGGTTAGATTATCACTTTATATCTTTATTCAGCAGAATAATGCAACTTTATCTGTGAGGATCATTAAACAACATGGTAACCTGATTTCATTATCTAGTAACAAGATGATAGAAACACTACTTTGTCTCCTTTGATAAGGAAGATATAATATCTTGTCTATAGAGAGCAAATTGACCTTGTGAATACTATAGTTAATTAAACGAAGACCATAATTGAATGCCAGTTTGTACTAAAAAATGGTCTGCCACCTTCTGAAACTCGTGTAAAAACAAGAGAGACAGTCATTGTGCAGGTGTTTATGGGCTTGATATTAGGTCATTGGAAGGGTTCTGTTGGAAATTATTTCCTTTTTTATACTGCTTATGAAGAATAAGTTTTCTTCTTACAGAACGTACATATTATTTAATATCATAAAACATATGTGGAGCATTGATTTAAAAGTTGCTCTGGGTTGAAGTGACCTGTGACAATTAGATGGCCGATCTTAGGGACGGTTGTGAAGAAATTCACACATACTACATTTGGGACATAAATACTTACCATTAGCAACACTTCCTACTGATAAATATAGTGAATATCTATAGCATAAATTGTAACTTAACAGAATATTTGTCAAAGTAGCTACAGTTGTGTACCTTAACATGTTTACCTATTCAAACAAATGAGGATTAATAATTTATATTCCTTTGTTTAGGAGCCCTTTGGCATCTTTCTAATAGAGCACAAATCTTTATGGTCAGTTTGGAAACTAATCAGCACTTAATTTAAAAAGCTTTGAATTTACTTTGTTCATGTAGAGTTTGTCACTAGCCACATGCAATATCTTGTCAGTCACATCTTGTTATCTCTGTCACATGAGGGAAAGTGTTAATTCTGCAATTATTTGGTTAAAAACTTGAAATAAATGCTCAACTGTGGATTTTTTTTTGGTGAATAAACTCAGCAACAAGTTCCTACAACCATCTTGGACACAAATAATAAAGGTGACTTTGTGTTCTATGTCTGCTAGGATTGTCATAGCGTCAACTGTTCACAGAGAGCTGGAAGGAATGCCAAATGTATTTAAATATAATTTGTGAATTGTGAGAATGACAAGAGAATGTCCAAAATCCTTTCATCAATTTCTATCAGTTGATTTTTGAAAAGTTCTATTACCCATTACATTTTAATTAAAATAATAAGCATACCATTTGACCTAGTTACTAGTTCAATCAGGCTAAGCTATTCTTAGCTATCCAATAAACCCTGAGATATTAGTGGTCTAATTTTATTTCTCCAAGGGAATTCTCTTCCAGTGATTTTTAAAGATCCTATCTTTTGGCTTTGCAGTATGAGAGTGTAGCTTCAAGTGTCACTCTCATGGTTGAAATAGGCCGTAGAGTAGAGCAAAGACTTTTCAATGTGTCAACTGGGAAGTGGCACTTGGGATTTTTATTTATACTTCTCCCACTGAAACTAGTCACAGTATGCTAAGTACAAGTAATAATAAAACTGGTAATTTTTGTCTTATAGGTGTTCAGGAAGGAGAAGAGAAATTAATAATGATGAGTCCTGGTAATTGTTACCACAAATATAAGGACACTATTTCTAACTGTGAACAGAGCCCAGTAAAATTGCATATGATGTTTTGCTTGTTGTTACCTAAGTTTATTGGTCTTTTGAGCCTCTCTAAGCCTACAGATCTAGGTTCTGTAGAATTGGGGCATCATGGTTTTCTCATTAACTTTTATAGGCTGCTCAGATCTTGTTAATTCCTAGTTATTGGAAGGTTGATTCAACTATTCAATCTCTAAAATTTCTTTATTTTTGCTATTACTGGAATAGGAGGTATAGACTGTGATAGAAGGTACAGACTATTTCTGGCATAAAAATTCCATGACAGATGATTTCAAATTGCTTATGTGTAAGTGGAGGGAACAGATGTCTATAACCATTAACTACTAACATTTGATGAGCACCTATTGGGTGCTTGATACTTTAAAAAGCCTCAATTACTGTACTATGAAGCTCAGAATTACTTTTAAGTAGAATTTAAAAAAAATTTAGGTCAAGGTTTTTAAAATAGAAGCATGAAACCTTATATAATTCAGGTGAGCTTTGGGTAGATTATATGAAAACCTCACATCATATGCAAAATTTCATGAGTATATGTAGATGTGAGTTTTTCTTCTATATTCTCAAAAGGGCAAGGGTTCCAACAAGATTTAGAAATTCCATATTAGGAAAATGATTCTATTTTGCATTCCAGATTAGGAGCAGTACAAAGGGAACAGGATATAGTGAGGAATGAAAACGTCCTGCAACTATCTTTGGTCTCTAAATTTTATTTCTGGTGTGCTATTGGTTAAAATAATTTTTTAAAATGATAGTTTTAGGATTAAAATGTACTCAAGATATTATTTTGAAGCTTAAAACTCAAAATTATTAATTGATGCCTTGCATCCCAAGAGTTCTCTCCTCAGGTTTGTTTGTTTTTTTTTTAACCCAATGATATACCCTTTGTTTATACATTACAACTATTTACTCAGTATTTTCCCTTGATTGACTGACTTATACCCTTAGCATAAATTGAGCAACACTGCAGTTATAGAGGAATTTAATAAAATGAAGGAAATATGTTAATACATCTTTAAGTTACTTTAAGAATAAAGTATTTTAATACAATTATTTTGCATTCATTTAATATGAAAATTTCTGTTTTGTACTATCATTTTAGCAATAAAATGTATGTAATGATCAGTAATTCTTTCCTTGAACACTAATAAGACCACCTTTAAATAGTTCAATAATAAATTAACTTTTGCATCTTTTTTTTTTTTTTGGTACCAGGGATAGAAATTGGGTCCTTGTGCTTGCAAAGCAAGCGGTGGAACCACTGAGCTAAATCCCAGGCCCGACTTTTGTATCTTTGAAGAATTCAGAAAGTGGTTTAAATAATAGTACAACTATTGGATAGGAATGATTAATTTAACACCTTTTCTCTTCCTATAATATTTCTTTGCTTTATCAGAGTATTAATACTTCATATCTTAAACTTCATCTATTTCTCTCAGATGACTTTCCTTTGAGCAATCCCAAAGAAGTATGAAAGCCTCAATTTTTAGAGTTACATTTTCATTTGTTGCCCCCAGAGTGTTACTTTTTAAATCTTATCTTTTGTAAAATATCTATGACAGAGCCTTTTTAAATTCAAATTTTCTAGCTCATATAAATTCTCATCAAATGTAGAATAAGCAAAGACAGCAGGTTAATCTGGGGAAGGAGAGACATATTTGTAAGGAAATCCACATGGAATGAAACTAAAGGACAAAAAGAACTGAAAGTAAAAGTTTGCATTTAACTTAATTCATTTTATTTTCAGATATACGTTACTTTTATTAAAATTGTTTCTGGAAGATAAAAAATGAGACCTTTATCAAATAGAAAGGTGGGAAAATTTAAGCCTGATCTTTGAGACAGTCTGGCCATTAGAATACATGTGTTATGCATTTCAAGAGCCTGATTAACTTGTCCATGCTCAGAAAATATTGTCTAGCTTTCTAATTAGAAAACGAAGAAGCAAAGAAAAAATTATTCTTAAGGCTTGGTTTACTTTTCTTTCCTAAGATATTCTGTGATAATTGTTAACATGGTGCTCACCCTCCTTCTCTCTCTTTTTCTAAATTCATATTCAATACTGGATACTGAATCCATTTTCTTTCCAAGTCAAATACACAAATATATGCCAGTCTTCAGATGGTAACATAAGATCCACTTTTCTTGCCAGCTTCAACATTTGTATAATTTTTTTGCTATAATTTGTGTGTAGAGAACACATACTTTTCATTGTCAGTGGATAGAGTAATAGAAAAGTCAAAATATGAAAGCGTGTCAGCTCACTTTTGGTATTTCATGAGCAGGTGTATAATGGCCCTTTCCAAAAAGGAGGGCTGAAAGCAAAACGTGCCATGATAAGTGAAATTGCCTATAACTGTGCCCTCCCTTTCTCCAGCTCACATGCCCTAAACTTATCTTTTTTCTTTTATTCCTGTTTTCTACCTATGCTGTGAAACTAGTGTGCACAGTGCTGTTGTTCTCTGATTGTTTACTTAACAAAAGTATTTGATACAGCATCTCAAATATGGATGCAAATGCTGATTATGAGAATCTAAATAATGAACAACAGAGAAAGCCTTAAATAATGAAATTTAAATAATAAAATACTTTGAGAGAAATGGAGAATCAAGCTGAAAGAAACCACATTGTTATGGGAGACAGGCTACAGAAACAAGTAAATTAATAACAATGAAAGCTTCACACATCACTGCTATCATTTCCTTTAAGTGGATTTGAAAGCATTTGCAGTGGAGTGGAATTAACAACTATAAAACTGAGTACAGGAGGATATCATTTTGTAGCATCTGTTCTTACTTGCAACCATATGAACAATTTCTTTATATAAAGAAGTAATTGGGCAAACAGCAAATGCTAGATTCTAATTTAAGCCAATGCCAAAGCAAAGAAAAATAGGACAATGAAGTACAATCATTCACCTTCAGTTTTAAACTAATGTCCTTCTTTCTAACATCTCTTTCCAAAACACTTTACCATGCACACTCCAGCAAGAAACTTGAAGGTTTTTAAAGAACAAAATAGCACATTTGAATGTTGTTTATTAGAAATTTATGATAAATAAAAGTTGTATTTTATTTGCCTCTTTACACACACACAAACACACACATATATAGTAGGTTCTGAATGTTCTACATTTAACTATATATCCTTTAGTCATTATTTGCAATATTTTATAATATATATCATATAAAATCTTTAGGTGAGCACCTAGGTTTTCTAGTAAAATTAGTATTATTTTATATTTGAGAACAAAAAAAGTATAATTCACAATTCATCCTAAATTGAATGTGTATTTTTCTCTTTAGATTATTAATTTTTTGTTAGGGAAGGATTCGATTTATTCTCTTTCATAACTTTAGGTATTGCACAACATATAGTGGTTGTTCATTAATTGATTTTGCCTGGGATTGTAGACAATAAAGACTTGTCAAAAAATGAAATACCGCCTATTTCACAAGCTGCGATCATGGAACACTCCCAGAAATAAAGGATGGGAGGTATTCCTCAGCATCCCTGGGAAGATCCGCATTGATCCGCTCGTCTTGCACAGGTTAAATGATTGAATTAAGTTGATGATCCCGAATCTGTGACTGTTCTCCAGGGTATTCAAGTTTACCATGCTTAAAACTGGGCTTCTCAAGTATTCACCAAGTTATATGTCACAATCATTTGCTTCATTCATGTCTGGCAATATCTTGCTTCTTTCCATTCTCCCAATTCTCGTGAATAAATTCTAACCAATCTGCTTATCAATCATTTTTTAAATCCATGCACTTCATTGCTTGTTTTTCTGTCAGGTCTGTGCATTAACATGTCTCACTTAGGCTGTTTCAATAGGATGTTTAAACTTGAAATATTTTTTTCTGTGTGCAACCTAGGCTTCTATTGATGACATCCCAGCCACAGCCTCTGGTGACCAGACCATATAAAATGTGCTACTGAGACGTCTATGCAAAATTCTAGTGACTCAGTAGTTCTTTCAAACTATCTGGTAAAATTTTCTTCAAATTCCATTTAATTACTAGTGGAGCAATATGAAGACTCATTTCTCTGATTGTTGATGATGTGTTATACTCAGGCTTATGCACTTGTCTTCTTTATGGTGGGTGCTACTTCTGAACTCATCTTTACCATAAGTTAAATAAAAGCCTGTGACCCGTATATGAACTCATATCCAAAGAAATCTTTTGAAGTAATAATTTTCTGCTAATAAGTTTCTCTATAACTGTTGCTTTCGCTTCTAACACAATCTCTAATGGTCAAGACAAATATAAAATAAAAATTGAATTTCTGAGATAATATGGGGATTTTAAAGTACTTAGCAATTATATACAAAGTCTGAATTAATGTAATTATTTGAAGTAATAAAGATGATGACTCTGGGCACACAAGAACAGTACAACTTTGCTGTTGAAATGGAAATAAAAATTAACTCAGTAATAATGTTTTTTGATAAAAAATATTCTTATTTCTATGGCACAAAAAGAGACCAACTCAGTAAGCAGAGTTAAGAAAATGTATAAATGTTAAGGGAAGCAAAAGTCAAATCAAAATGAATATAACAGTCTAAAAACAATTTCTATATTGAGTGTTTCCAATGTGAATATTTCCATTAGTGAAATTCTGAATAACTGAAACATGAAGCTCCACAGACCCCTGACAGAAAGTCCTGAGATAAGGTATTACTTTGAGGTAGCATCCTTCGAAATAAAGAGCAAACAAAAAGAGAAACTTTTCAAAAATAAATAATCTGTCATCATTATATAACCTAATGAAAACATGAAAAATAAATTAAAAATAAAATGTTATAAAATAGCTTCCATATGATCCAATTGTGTTGTTAATTTCTTCCAAGGAGAGAAAATATGATCGTGTGAAATTGTTTCCTCCTTTTCCTTTAACAGTTGTATCTTTTCTAAGCCTTTTAAATACACACACACACACACACACACACACACACACACATGCACACACAGAGTTACAAACTCCAAAACAAATAAACAACCTGTCAGAATCTGATTTAAGGCTTTTGATAGCCTCATGAAAGTGGTAAATGAGCTGTCTAAAGCCAAATTTTAACTTTATATTCCTATGAAATTCTGTAAGCTATATGTTTCCTGTACATTGCAATAAATCGTTCTCTCCCCCGAGTTAAGATTTCTCTTTGTAGCATAACATTTTATATTAAAATACAAGCAATGAAAAATGTTACCAAGAGAGACAGAAAGGAACGCCTATGATTCATTTGTTTTATCTAGTGTTTTCCTGGGTACTGTATACACTCAAGTTACATAAGTCAAATATAGCTAAAGCAAATACAGCCAAAGGGAAAGGAATTATCTCAGTATGCACCGCGATCTATGGTAGAAAATACAAGTTTGCTGATATGTACCATTCTTGAAATGCTACCAGAAGCTAGTTGAGCTTAGCTTGAATAAATATATGATTTTTAAAGATTTATTTCTTCCTATGCTGATTTTGCCCAGAAACATTTTCCTGAGAATTTGTTGATTTTACCTAGTTTTGCAAATTCATATTATGATTTATGTTTATTTTTAAGTATCTACAGAATCTGTAGAGATTGAAGATATTTCCTTGACTAATATTGTAAAGAAATATTTCTCTTTGCTCCTTTATTATTTGTGGACTTTTGTGGGGGATTACATTTTACCTACAAATCAGTACAGAAAGAATCAATTGTTTATGGTATTAAATGAATTAATCCTTCCAGGAAATTATTTATTTATTTGGATGTTCTTTAATTTCTTTCAACAATGTTTTAAAATTATCACTGTAGATGTCTTGAATATCTTTCATTACATTATGTCTAAGGTTTTAATGTTTTTGATGCTTTAAATAACATTCTTTTATAATTTTATTATCTCATTTTGGTTACTAGTATTAATAAATACTTTTAATTTTTGTACAAAGTCTTGTTTGAAATTAACTTATTGATTCTAATATGTGATTTAAAAATATTTTCAACATACATGATCATTTGCTTTTGAATAATGATAGTTATTTTCTTTCCACATTTTAAAGATTATAGTCTATTCCCTCTGGTTTGACCTTGTTTCTGTTAAAATTGCACATCAGTCTTAATGAGGCACATTCAAAGTAATTGCTCTTTTTATTCCTCCTGAATTTATTCTTTGTTTGAAGCCTGCTTGCTTTTGCTGGTGCTTACTTAAGCCATTGCTTGATGTGTTTCAGTTTTTAGATAATTATCTTGCCATTATTAAGCATTTCTTTATTACCTTTTTTGAAGAATTCAAATAAGCACTCAATTGTTCCATAATTTTCCATACTATTCTTATAATCTGTTCTACATTTTCTCTTTCCACTTCAGTTTTCTTATTTTATTCTTAATCTCCTTTTAGATTTTTATTTAGTTACTTTCAAATAATTTAATCTATTCTTTTATTGATCTACTGAATTCCTTACTCATTATATTTTTCAGTTTTAGAATTACACTTGATTTCTAAAGTTTTAAAACAGTTACTGAAATTCTCTATGATCATCAGATTTCTTGAATATAATAATTTCAATAATTTAAAACTGATAATGTTAATACTTGATGTTTTATAGGTTTGTGCTATTGTCTGTCATTTTAAAACTTTTTTATGGTTGCATTTTCTGGTACTCTTAGTGAATTATGAGATATACTGGACATGTCTTTTGGAAATGAAAATTGTTAGTAATATGTTCTGGATGTTATCTTACCACCGAGAGAATTTACTTCTTCTTGTGTTCAGCCAATAAGGTAGTTACAGTTTATAAAAGTTAAGGATTGAGCCAAATCACAAGGGGTATAAATCTCACCGAGAGAGCTGCTTGAGTTGGGTAACCCATTATGTGAAGCCCTGTGCTCCTCTTACCCATCAGCACTCCCTGCACCCCAGATACTTAAGGTAAAGGAAAGCCCTGCGCAGTCACAGCAAAGTATCTATGCTCAGCCCCTCCAGCCCCTCTCTCCCCTTACAACTTTGAAATCTAAAGATACTTCAATAAAAATATTGAACGCAGTACATTTTTCTTCTCCGACTGTGGTGAAATGGGAATATTTTACCTGTAAGTTATATGTCTTCTGGGAAGAGAGTCTGCAGGAAGATAATTCTCTGTTAGTGGAACAGAAAATGCAGGCCTGGGTCTCTGAGTCCATGATGGCTAAGAATGTTTTGATTTATTTACATGCTATTAGTGATCTTTACCTTAACAAAGATATTTAATACATTCCAAGGCAAAAGCAGACATAAAAACATTTCTTATGAAAAAATGCAAGGAAAAAAGAAGTTATTCATCACAATGTGAGTGACGTAATCTAACAAAAAAATCAGGAAATCTGGAGCTAGCTTGAAATATACTGGCTAAATTGGTCTACATCACCCTATTCTAATTATTTTACTAAATATCAATAACATAAAACAGTAAATTTAACTAGAAAATTTTAGCTTAAATTTACTCAAGAATTACAAGAGCATAAGTTTGCTTATTAAGGACAATATTAGCAATACAGTAATTGATTTTTTTCTCTAATAAATACCACTATAATAAAGAAATAACTCTAAAAGTCAGAATTTTCAGCATGTTATTTTCATTGTTCTATGTTTCTTTATGTCCTTTCATATACATACATATTTTATATATATATATTTACATGTCAGTCATAGAAGAAATTAAATACTTCATCTTATGCTGTGTTAAATATTAACTAGTAACTAAATAACTAGTTAATAGTTAATTTTATTTTATACATGACTTATTTTATATCTTCATTATTTTTATATTCTATTATGAATAAGATTTAAAATAACTTCTTAATTTGCATAATTTTTATCTTTATCCTTTAGCAAAATACATAATTACCATTCTATATTTTGATGAAAAGAATGGTTTAATAGTTTAAGGATATGCCTATTTTCATTTGTTTTATATATATATATAGTCATGCATATTAGATTTTTTATATATAATCTAAATGGCTATTCATTGGAATTGAGTGTGTGATTTTACTATGATCAGGTAGCATCAGGTATTATGGTTCATTTTGTTTATTTAATGTAATATAATTTTTACCTTTTAATGGCATTTCTGCTTTTTAAAATATATTAGCCAGTTACATTATCAGTAATATCTACTGAGATCAGTTACCAGGTGAAATGCCGATGAAATCTTCAGTATGACATTGAGGGATTAGGATTGACAGCACAGATAGAATCTGCTGACTTGGCTATAATTTTGTTTGTACTCTAAATGCACAATATTAAGTAAACACTAAAATAATTTATTCTCAGTTTCACAGAATCTGATTCTTCTTGATTACATTGAATTAAGTTTCTGTATGAATGTATTTAGAAAGAAAATAGGGAACAAAACCAGAAAATATAATAAAATATATTAGTTTTAAAATTACAAATTTTGAAGTAACAACTGCTGAGAAAATAGTTACCACAATTTTAATGCTCTCCTTTTAATTGCATTAATTACATGTATCCTTCTGTATATGACCAAACTATTAATACTTTGAGTAACATTTTATTTTTTTCTTTCCCTTAAATATATGATTTGACCAATTAACTATTTGATTTTAATAAGTAATGTATCAGTAGGTTTCTAAAAGTACAAAATATAAAAGGACATGAAGCAAAATGATTTCCTTCTAACTTTGATTCCCAGATTTAGGTCTTAGCATTACTACATAGTACTGTTGGGATTTTGTATGCAATTTCCAAAGATTTTTGTGACAAACACATATATGAAATATAGATTTACCATTTAATAAATAGTATATCTACTTTTATTTTTTTGTATATCCTTTTATTGGTACATTTTAGGTGTACAATATAATGACATTCATCATTGGAGATATGCACCTTTACATCCTTTCTTGGTTCTCATTTTTTTCCCCCTTCCCCTGCCCTCCCTTCAACCCCTCCATCCCTCCCTATTTACAAAGACTTTGCTTCCTTTTTTTCATTTTCTCATATTAATTCCATTCCCTTCTTTCCTTTCCCCTACCCCTCCCACTTCCCCTTCCCCTTATGAATGCATTTGATAGAAAGACAAACAATTTTCTTTCAAAATTTTAGGTTGAAGACAATTCAAGAGGTATAAGTCAAGTTTTCAAAACTTTTGACTTTATAAATTAAGATGCAATTATATTTAATTTTCAAATTTCAACTCACTGCTGTTTACAAAAACAAGAGATTTAATATCTTGTCTAACAAGAAGTCGACATGGTAAATCCAAAGATATTTAATTCAAACATTGGTTAAAACTTCAGACTTCTATATAATTTACACCTTTCTGCTAATGCAATTTCAGCAAGTCAATTTCCCTTTAAGTAAGTGCTTCTCATGTTTGCAAGAAGCTGAAGCAGTCTCAGATTTATATCCACTGATGTAACGACCAGGCAAAATAAGGATATTCTTTTATGCTTTCCCATTAGTGAGAAGCCTTTTAAAGACCTTTTCCCTCCCTAGCACACCTATCAACACTTGAATATCACATATGATCACGAGCAAATCACCCATAGTGAGATTTCTTTCACTGGTTTAAACCAAATAGATTTTTACCTCTTCTTTCCATCTTTGTGGTAGTGCATACTGGTTATGCAGTATATATTGATTACTTTCACTTTGGCGGACTTGTACATGTACATAACTTACTTTCATCGTCTTTCCTATTGAACCCTTCCCTTCCTCTTCCCTTGGTTCCACGTTTTTTTGTGTGGTTTTCAACGTGTGTAACGTATTTTGGTCATATTCATCACTCACAATCACCCACCCTTACACTCTAGCACGAAGTGATGTACTCATAAAATTCAGGTCTTTGCTGCCAAAAGGAAATGTAGAATGAAAACTAATACTGTGTTCTATACAAACACACACATAAATTTTGATTAACGGGGGAGAAAAACCATGGAATAAATGCTTAAATAAAAGCATTTGGAAAATTATGGAGAAGTACAAGTGTAGTGATGGATATATTTTCCTTAACCACTCGGTACATACAGACATTAGTCTGCTCAAGCTGCCATAGCAACACACACGATGGGCTGAGCATTTCTCACTGAAATTAATTTTTTCACCATTCAAGAGGCTGGAAAGTTCGATCTACAGTTAGAGTCATGAGGCAATTGTTCCTGGTGAGGTCACTCATCCTAGCTTGTCTCACTGCGTCTGCATATGGGTTTTTCCTCTGCGCTGGTACAGAGGGAGGTGGAGAGAGAGGAAGAAAGAAGGAGTGGGTGTGGATCAGGGAGAGAGAAACAACAGAACTCTGGTGCCTCTTGTCTCTTCCTACAAGAACACAGTCCTATCAGAGCAGAGCCCCACACATAAGATCTCATTCAAATTTCATCACCTCTATCCAAAAATAGTCACATTAAGGGATAGAATTCCAGCATACAATTTTTTGGGGGAGACACAATTCAGTTCATAGCAATATGTTTTATTTACTAGGTATATGTAATTTTAGTAAAAAATTATGACATGAAATGCAGTATAGAGAAAAAACAATGATTATATAACCCCTTTTCAAATCCTAGGGGAAACAAAAAATTCAAGTGTTGTGTTAATGCCTAAAAAGCGAATTTACCAACCTTTTGCTAGCAAACATTACCATGACGTCTTTGGTGATGATGGTTTGATGCTTCCAACAGCTGAAAATGATTTAGATAATGAGTTAGGAACACTTTCAGTTTATCCTTTGACTGATTTTGTCACTCAAACATAAACAGGGCATGTTGCCCTGGAGCAGAGTTATTCATTTTTGATTCTGTACATTTTTGAAGCTGTATTTCCTGGACTGAAGGTCAAGCAAAGGAGAGATTCTCAGAGCATTTCTAGATCATTTTTCTCCAGGAAGAAGGCTTTAATTTCTGATCTATTGAGTTTACATCAAATGATCCCTGTTTGAGATGTAATTCTGGAAGCCTGTGTTTTTGTTAAATGTTTGTCTATGTTCTCTAAACAATGATAGAGTAAAGACTTTTATGGAAAGGGCTGGGGCAATGATGTATAGGGGATAAAATCCTGAAACAATATTGCTTTCATGTGGAGATAAACTTACTTTCCAAATTTGGAGTACCAGGAAGGGAAGTTGGCAGATAGTATTATTTGTTTTATAATTATTTTACAGTATAGTTCCTAAAGATAATAGATAATAGAATGTAATCTGAAATTATTTTCCATGTATTATAGTGGAGGAATAGGATTAAAATAAAGTATATTTAGAATTAGAATAAAGAAATTATTAAAAACAGTTGATGAAAAATAATACTATTGAAAATATTGCTTTTATAATCCTGCAGAGCTAGAGGCTGGTTAGCAGGTTTCTGTGAATCAGAACTCATGATACAAAATATTTCCCCATGCTGGGGTATGATTTAGTTTTAGGAACATAGTCAAATTCAAAAATTTTCTAATTTTCACTTTTGGAATTTATATATAATTGTATTTCTTTAACTGGAAAATCACTGTGTTTTTATTTCTTTAAATTTTATTTTTGTTGTTTTCCTCATCATCTTTAACCCTCTTATATCACATGACTATCTCAATAAGGGAAAATAATATATGCACAGCACAAATTATGACATAATTTATATAAAAATCAGCTATAGAAGATGAATGGAATGATAATATATCAGCATAAGTGGCATTACTTAGAATTCTGGAAAAGGCTTACTTTTTACTTTAATAATATTATAGTTTTCATAAATACTGTGAAAACATCAAGAAGCTAGGAAAATAGGATATTATTTGAAAATTCACGAGGTGTATTGAGGCTGGTTCTTACAAACTACAGGAAATTAGCTCATGTCTTCCATAATAAATGTTCTCTCATATGCAATCTTTTAAAAATTTCAGAAACCAGGCACTGCTACAAAGAACTAAATTATCATATTGTGGTGTGCTTTGGTGTAGAGACTTGATTAATTTTCATATTATGGTATAATTGCTGAAAAATATTTTAAATTTTGATCTCAATCATTATTACAAAGGTATTTAAAGTATACATCATATAAATATGATGAGTCATTATTTGAGTTGTTTTAGTTTATAGAGTTTTTGTGTAATGTTCTTTTGCTGTTCTAGCATCCATCCAAAGTATTGAATTACAATTATGGGCCATGTTTTCTTAGGTTTCTATTGTTTATTGAAGTTTCTTAGAATTTTCATAGTTTTGGTACCCTTAGCAGTTTTAAGGAGTACTGGTCAAATATTTTGTAGGACGTTCCCTATTAGAATTTACCTGATGTTGTCCTAATGATTAGACTGGGGTTGTGGGTTTTTGTTAGGGAGCTCCCACAAGGTAAAAGGGTGTTCTCATCACATCATATCCATGTGTGTGTTGCCAACATGATTTATTACTATTAATATTGACCTTGCCTGACTAGGTGAAATGGCATTTGTCAGATTTCTTCACTCTGAAGTTATAATTTTGCCCAATTATAATACTGTACTCTCTGGAAGAACTTACTATGTATAAGTAGAGGACATATATACTCTCTTTCCTAGAGGATAAAGCATCTACATAAATTATTTGGAACTTTTGCAATAAATGTATGTCATATGTCCTTCATATTGTTACTTATTCAGTCATGTATTTATGTAACTATGAATTCATAGATATTTGTTTTGTACTGGAAAAACAAGGTAACATACTGATTAATGTCATATCAATATTTCCACATGCAAACATTTGTATCAGTATTAAGCTAATTGTGACTTTATAGAAATGCTTAACTAATCCATTACCACATGGTTCACTCTGGCATTTTCTCCTTATTTGTATTCGTATTTGAATTTTAGCTCAGATCATGAGAAATCTTGCATGTACCATTCATTTATTGTTCAATTGCAGTATTTTTGTATACTGTAGTAGTATCAGAATTTTTACTCACACCACTGTGGGAAAGAAATGTATCCACTAAAATACATTGACTATGTGCAGGTCCTTTTGCCTTTAGTCTCATAGACTGCAGTTATTTCTAAAATTACTTTAGTAAGCTCCACTTCCTCCTATCCCTTCCACATGTGTGTAATACTGGTAGATGACCAAAAGTTTCCACAAGTTTCTTTCTGAGATCTACAGTCTCTTAAATGAACCTATTAATTTGTACTTATCCACCATTAGGCTAGCACACAGGATTGTTTTAGTTCCCTAAAAACCTGCTGTGCTTTACATATTCAATACTCCTCATCTGGCCTCCAGTCATCAGTGACCTTACTTACTACCAATTCCATAGTTTTGTCCATTTCAGAACATCATATAATTGAAATCACAAAGTTCAGAGTATTTTCAGACTGGCTTATTTCATTAGCAATATTTGTTAAAGTTTGATTAGTGCTTTTTTGTGTCATAATTGCTCATTTCTCTTTCATTGAGTGATATTCCATACTATGGACGCCCTATATATTATTTCTTACTTTCATACTGAAGAACATCTTGATTGACTTCTAGATTTGATAAATGTGAATTGCTTTTTTGTGTGGAAAAAATTTACTGTGTCAAGATATTTCCAAATCAGTTGTTTGAATATCTAAGAAAGGGACTTCCATAAAGATTGCATTCAGCTTTGTAAGAAACTGGTAAGCTTTCTTTCAAATGGCTGTATCACTTTATATTCCAACCAATACTGAATGAAAGTTCTTACTGTTTCACTTCTTTGCTAGCAGTCTGTATCTTTTTTTTGTGGGGGGGTACCAGGGATCAAACTCGGGACCTTGCGCTTGTGAGGCAGACGGCGGAACCACTGAGCTAAATCTTTGGCCCAGCAATCTGTATTGTTAATACTTTCCAACTTTATTTCTTCTGATGTAGAATGGAATCTCATAGTTGTAATATGGAATTTCCTAGAGGCTAGGGATGTTTAACACCTTTTTACATTCTTATTTCCCATCCATGTCGCCTATTATTGAGATTCAACAGTTCTTTTCACATTTTGGATGCAAGTCACTTACAGATACATACATGTATTGCAAATATTTCCTTCAAGATTCTGGCTTGTCTTTTCATTTCTTAAGCATTTTTAGAAGAATACCATTTTTAATTTTAATAAAATTCAAATTATCACATTTTTCAATTCTGGATTGTGCTTTACTATTTTATTTCAAAAGTCATTGCCTAACCAAGATCACCTAGATTTTCTTCTATATTGCCTTCTAGCAGTTTTGTAATTTTGCATTTAACCTTTAGATCTATGGTCAGGTTTAGGTATTTTTTTTGTAAGGCTTGAGGACAGTGACTAAATTCATTTCTGTGTGTATGTGTGTGAGTGTGTGTGTGTCTGTGTGTGCATATACATCTACTTTTTCAAGCACCATTTGTTGAAAAGGTGATCCTGAAAGCCTGGCTTAAGAGTAGAGCTTCCCTCAGCTCCCAACTGCCTTTCATTGTGGCCTCCCTAATGGCCTGCTTTGTCCTGAAGAGTGGCAGGTGGGTGTGGAGGGTCCAGCAGAGGATAGCAGGCGATGCAAATGCAGGATGACTTGAAGTGAGGACATTCTTCACTCTCCTGAAGAGGAGACACTGTAGCACATGCTCAGTCTCTGGAGGTTTTAGATGCCTTCCCTTGAATTAGAGACCTGGCTCCATCAGGACGTATGTCTGGTAGCCCTGTGTGACCCCAAGATGAATAGCATATAATGTCACATCGTGGTGAGTCTAAAAAGATGAAGGAAAACATTCCAAAGTAAAGAAAAGAAAGATTGTGTTTTGTTCCTTTGTCAAAAATTAGTTTACCGGGGGCCAGGGATTTAGCTCGGTGGTGCCAAATCTGCCTCGCAAGTGCAAGGTCCTGAGTTCCCTGGTACTGGAAAAAAATTAGTTTAGTATATTTATGTAAATGTATATTTGATTCTTTTTTTTTTTTGGTACCAGGGATCAAACACAGGACCTCGCACTTGCCAGGCAGGAACAGCACCACTGAGCTACATCCCTGACCTTGATTTCTAAATTATGTTTTATGGAAACTATATATACATTTAAAAATATTATGTGGAATTAATTACTATAGGTTTATAGTTAAATCAAAGTCACATAGTAACTTTAGTGTCATTGCTCTTTTAACTCATTATTGTGATCCATCTATCTGTACCTAAAGTAGTTTGCTGCCTTTGTTTGAGATCTGTAGATCACCTTGAGAAGTGACATCTTAAATATATTGAGTGCTCTAATTTATGAATACAGATGTGCCTATATTTTAATAGCTATTTCTTTAATAAGAGATTAGTAATTTTCAATGTATATATTCTATACATATTTTATTATACCTAAGCATCTCTTTTAATTGTAGAGTTGGTACTGTAAGTGATTTTGTGATTTCCATTTCAAACCACAGTTGCTCATTGCTGGTATATAGGAAAGCAAATGAATCTGGTATGTTAATCTTGTGTTCTACAATCTTGCTATAATGACTTGCTATTTGTTGGAGATTCAAAAAATTTGTTGGGATTTTCTTTTCATTTCTTTTTAAAATTAAATGTATTTAAATGATACACAAAAACATGAAATTGCACTAATTTATGGGATAATGAGATATTTTGATATAGTATGTTGTATAATATTTAAATAAAGTTAGAATATTATGTCATGAATAAACAAATATTTTTTGCTTCTCCATGTTTATATATTTTTTCTTCTTGTATTACTGCACTCTCTAATGTTTTTAGCATATGGTTGATTACCAGTGGTGAGAGTTGGATTCTTGCCTTGTACCCACTATTATGGGCTCCATATAATATTTTTATTAGTTCAGGATTCCTCTATTTAACTAGTTTTTGAGAATTGCTTACCTATCATCAGTGGCATCGGATTTTGTATAAGATTTTTGTATTATTTGATATAATCACTTTTAATTCCCTAATTTGTAGATCTAGTGGATTACTTGACTGCATTTTGAATATGTAACATGTCTTGTGTATTTGGATAAAGTCTGACTTGTTGATGTTCTATATACATTCAACTCTTTGCTGTATTTGATCTCTAATGTTTTGTTCAGTATTTTTGCATCTATGCTCATTGCTCATGGAAGATATTGTCTTATAGCTTTACTCAATTTTATTGAATTTACATGCTTTTCTTATTAGTGTAATGTTGACCTCATAGTTGGAAGTATTTTTTTTCCTTTTTCTCTTTCCTAGAAGAAATTATAGTTTGGGATAGAATATTCTCTAAGGCTGTTCTTTGCTCACAACACTTACTCTGTAAGGTTTTCTTGAAGCTATAGGAGCCTAAAAATAGTTTCATATCTGTATATAAAAGACTAAATTTCAAAGAAAAATGAGCTTTGGTATAGTTACTATTCTATTCTGTGTGTTAGATGCTTCTATGTACAAAATTTGACAAAACAGTTAAGTGATACTCTCACTGTTTTGTCACCTAGATTAAGATCCTATCTTTTCAATAATGCCTTTTAAATGTTTTTGTTTGTTTTGAAATGGGTTGAAATAAAATAATGTAAACTTTTGTTAATTATTGCACTATACATTAAAAATTTTAAAACAATTTCATAAGATGGTTATGAAATGCAAACAGTATTTTCACTTAGTTATAGCATGGGAAATAATCTACAGCAACTTTACTGCAAATATCACATATGATTTCAATTAATAATAAAATGCTTAAGTAGTCTTAAAGTTTTAAGAAATTGTATTTTTGGCTCTACTCTAAGTAAAGTATCCATGGCAATTAGGAATGTGTTTAAAAGAAGCAAAAACTACAGACTGCAGGCGCAGGGAATAGAGAATACCATACAAGTTCAAAATTGGTCCATATATTGCTTTTCTCTAAAAGTTAAAATAAGTCAATCTCAAGCATGAATATTTATTAACATGTATTAGGCATAAAGGAGAGAAATTGAGAAAATATAAAATTTTGAAATTAAAAAGTTATAAATATTTTTGAGAAGGATGTTTTTAATTGGATTCTAAAAAGGAAAACAGAATGACTGAGAAAGCAGTGCTTGATAAAGAATTATATTTATATGTCTAAGGGTTTACTTTAGTGCATAAGGACCTGGGTTCAATGCCCAGCACCAGAAAATAAAAGGAGGATTATATTTATAGAGTTGGCAGTTTGAGAAGCTGGAAAATGATTCCTTAAAAATTTTAAAAGGTTTGAAGAGAGATTCATGTAAACCTTAACACAAAGCTTCTAGATTTAAGCAAAACAAAATAAAATATAAATGAAAGGGAAAAGTTTGCCAGAATAATAAATGGAGAAGCTTGCCAGAGGGAATTTGAGAAATGTAATGTGAAATATTACAATGCGTACTAGTCATGAAATTAAGCTTTGTCTCATGTTTCTGAGAAATGGAAAGGAGAGCACGATTTAAAATTAGCAGGAGTTCAGGGAAGAAATGAAACATTGGTCAAATGACTATTTTTTAAATTAATTTCATTGGTACATTTTAGGTATACAATATAACTACTTTCATCTTTGGAATTTTTCACTGTTACATAATCTCTCTTGGTTCTTACTTTTTCCCCATTCCCCTGCCCTCCCTTAAACCACTCCATCCCTCCTTATTTACAAAGACTTTGTTTCCATTTTTTCATTTTCTCATATTAATTCCATTCCCTTCTTTCCTTTCTCTTACCCCTCCCACTTCCCCTTCCCTTTTGCCCCTTTTCTTCCTATTTCACATTATCTATTATACCTTTTAGTCCTTATTTACACTTTCAGTTTCTCAGACTAGAGAAACTATTTGGTATTTACAATGTGTGTCCTATTTATTTCACTTAAGAGTATCACCTCAATGTTCATCCATTTAGGTATAAATGTCTCTAATTTCTCATTTTTTTATGGCTGAATAGTACTTCATTTTATTAAAAAAATTTTTCTTTATCTAGTCACCAGTTGATGGACAATTGGGCAGTTTCCAAGTTTTAGCTATTACAAATTGTGCTGCTATGAACATGGGTGCACATATATCACTTTATATGATTCTTTTTATTCTTTGGGGAACATTCCCGGCAGGGGAATAGCAGGGTCAAATGGAACTTCCAATCCTAGTTCTTTGAGGTATCTCCATACTGATTTCCACAGTGGTTGCACCAGTCTACACTCCCACAAGCAGTGGAACAGCGTTTCTCTTTCTCCATAGCCACACCCCACCAGCATTTGTTTTTGGTTGATTTCATGATAGCAGCCATTCTTTCTGGGGTGAGGTGGAATCTCAGCACAGTTTTCGTTTGCATCTCTTGAATGACCAGTGATGTTAAACATTTTTTCCTATCTTTATTTGCTATTTCTACTTCTTTGTCTGAGAAATGTCTGTTCATGTCAGATGTCCAGTTTTGGATTGGGTCTTTAAATTTGGGAGGTCTGAGTTTTTTAAGTTCTTTAGAGATATTAGATAGTACACCTTTGTGGAACAGTAGGTGAAAATTTTTTCCCACATTGTGGGTTGTCTCTTCACACTGCTGGTGGTGTTTCTTGCTGTGCAAAAGCTTTTTAATAAGAAGAGATCCCACTTGTTGATTGTTTGTGGTAGTTCATGGGCAACTGAGGTTTTGTTCATAAAATCTTTTCCTGTATCAATGCCTTCAAGAGTTCTACCAAACCTCTGTTCCAGCCAGTTCAGCGTTTCTGTTTTAATATTTAGATCTTTAATCCATTTTGATTTTAGTTTAGTGCATGGTGAGAGATATAGGTCTAGTTTCAATCTTTGGCAAGTTGAAACCTAATTTTTCCAGCACCATTTATTAAAGAGGCTATCTTTCCTTCATTGAGGATGTTTGTCTCCTTTGTCAAAGATGAGGTGGCTGAGTGTGTCTGGAATTGTTTCTGTATCTTCTAATCTATTCCACTTGTCCTCGGTTCTGTTTCCTTGCCAGTACCATGCTGTTTTTATCACAGTGGCTTTGTAGTATAGCTTCAAATTGGGGATTGTGATACCACCTGTCATGTCTCTGTTGCCAAGAATTGCTTTTGCTATTCTAGGTCTCCTCTGATTCCAAATGAATTTTTGGATTGTTTTCTCAAGGTCCGTGAAGCATGCTGCTGGGATTTCCATTGGGATTGCATTGAATCTATATAGAAATTTTGGATGTATGGCCATTTTCACTATGTTGATTCTTCCTACCCAGAATTAAGGAATGTCTTTGCATTTTCTAATATCATCAGACTACATTGAACAGGAGTGGTGATAGTGTACATCCTTGTCTTGTTCCTGATTTTAGTGTGAAGGATTTCAGTTTTTGACCATTTAGTATGATATTGGTTGTTGGTTTTTCATAGATGGATTTTATCAGATTGAGGTAGAGACCATCTATTCCAATTTTTTGTAGGGTTTTTATTATAAATGCATGTTGGATTTTGTAAAATGCTTTTTCTGCATCTATTGAGATGATTATATGGCATTTGTCCTTGGTTCTATTACTATAGTGCTTTACATTTATTGATTTGTGCATGTTGAATGATCCCTGAATCCCTGGGATATATCCCACTTGGCCACAGTGTATGATCTGCTTGATGATCTTATGCATTCTATTTGCCAGTACCTTATGAAGGACTTTTGCATCTATGTTCATTAGTGAGATTGGCCTATAGTTTTCTTTTTCTGTGCTTTGGGGATCTAGGTGTTGCTTGCTTCCATGAATGAATTTGAGAGTATTGCTTCCCTTTCAATTTCATTGAAGAGTTTAAACAGTAGTGGCAGAAATTCCTCTCTAAATGTCTTGTAGAATTCAGCAGTGAAGCCATCAGAACTCAAGCTTTTCTTTGTTAGTAAGCTTTTAATTACTTTTTTAATTTCATTGATTGATATTGGGTCATTTAGATTTTGTTTTGGTCTTCTTCATTCAACCTCGGTAATTCATACATATCTAAGAATCTGTCCATTTCTTCTGTGTTTTCCATCTTACTGGCATATAGGTTCTTGAAGTAAGTGTTGATGATCCTCTGGATTTCTGCTGGGTCCTTTGTAATTTCATCCTTTTCATTCCTAACTGCATGGATTTGGGCCTTTTCTTTCCTTTTTCTGATAAGTTTGGCTAAGGGTTTGTCAATTTTGTTGATTCTTTCGAAGAACCAACTCTTGGCTTCATTGATTTTTTTGTATTGCTCTGTTAGTCTCCATTGCATTGATTTCTACTCTAATCTTTATAATTTCCTCCCTTGTATGAGCTTTGGGTTTGTCCTGCTTTTCATTTTCTAGAAACTTGAGGTTTAGCATCAGGTTGTTTAACTGGGCTTTCTCTGTTTTCCTAATATGATTATTCACTGCTATGAATTTCCCCCATAAGAATGGTTTAGTAGTGTCCCATAGATTCTGATATGTTGTAGTATCATTGCCATTTAATTGTAAGAACTGTCTGATTTCTTCTTTAATTTCCTCTGTGACCCATTGGTTACTCAGAAGTGTGTTATTCAATTTCCATGTGTTTATAAAATTCTTGTGATTTCTTTTGCTATTGATCTCCAGTTTCATTGTACTATGGTGTGATAACATACAGGGGATAACTTGAATTCCTTTGCACTTACTTAAACGTGTTCTATGAGCAAGTATGTGGTCTATTTTGAAGAATGACCCATGCACAGCTGAAAAGAATGTGTATTCTGATTTTCTGGGGTGACATGCTCTGTAAACATCTGTTAAGTTCTTTTGTTCAAGAGTTTGATTGAGTACTAGTATTTCATTGCATATCTTTTTGTCTAGTTGATCTATCTCTTTGTGACAATGGGGTATTGAGGTCCCCTACTACTATTGTATTATTGCTTATTTGATTTTTCATTTCCGTTAGTATTTGTTTTATATTGCTGGACACACTAGTGTTTGGTGCATATATGTTTATGATTATTATCTCTTCCTCTTGGATTGTTCCCTTTACAAGGATATAATGTCATTCTTTCTCTCTCTTAATCAGTTTTGGTTAGAAATTCACTTGATTTGCAAAGAGGATAACTACTCCTGCTTTTTTTTGAGTTCCTGTCACATGGAGTATCATTTTCCACCCTTTAACTTTCAGTCTGAGTTTCTTTTTGAATTAAGTGTGTTTCTTGTATGCAGCATATTTTGGATATTGCTTCTTGACCCATTCTGCCAGTCTATTTCTTTTGATTGGTGAATTGAGACCATTAACATTGGTGGTTACAACTGATATATATTGAATTATCACTGTCATGACCTTTTCTTTTTGTCGGATTCTCCCCC
Source organism: Heterocephalus glaber (assembly GCF_053883595.1). NCBI lineage: Eukaryota > Metazoa > Chordata > Mammalia > Rodentia > Bathyergidae > Heterocephalus > Heterocephalus glaber. The sequence continues at coordinate 14,712,042 of NW_028258312.1, read as the reverse complement.
TTTGCATTTAATTTCTTGTTGTGGCTGATGGATTCATTCTTCAGGGCTTCCTGGGGTTGTGATCCCAGTTGTCATTTCCTAGGATATTCTCTAAAATTTTTTGCTGTGCAGGTTTGATATTCATGAAGTTCCTCAGGTGTTCTTTGTCATGAAAATATTTTATTTCTCCATCAATTTTGAAAGATAGTTTTGCAGTGTACATCAATCTGGGTTGGAGGCTGTTTTCCTTTAGGGCTTAAAATAAATCACTCCAAGCTCTTCTTGCCTTGAGGGTTCATGTTGAGAAGTCTGCTGTGATTTTGATGGGTTCCTTTGTATATGATTTGTTTCTTTTCTCTAAATGCTTTCAGAATTCTGTTCTTTTGTTGGGTTTCTGGAATCTTAACTGTTATATGCCTGTGTGTAGATTTTTTTTGATCAAGGCTAGTTGGAGCCCTATATGACTCACTTATCCATATGTCATGTTCTTTTCCCCTGCTCGGGAAGTTTTCTGCCATCATTTCTGTGAACAGTTCTTTTTATGCCATCTGCACTCTCTTCTGTTTCTTCATTGATTCAAATCAGTCTTATGTTAGTCTTCTTTGCATCATTTAGCAGCTGCTGGATAGATTTCTCATAGTCCCTTACTATTTTAAAGAAATTTTTCTTTTCCTGGTCACTAGTTGCAATCTTATTTTCTATATCTGAAATTCTGTTCTCAAATTCACTCATTATGTGTGTAAACTTTCAACAGAGTTTTGAATCTCCTGGAAATTTGTTTGCATCTGTTTTATGGATTCCATTTGTTTCCCATGTTGGAATTCCATCATGTTCCTCAGCTCCTCTATTTTTTTTTTATCTGTGTTCTTGCTAGATTTATTAATCATGTCTTGCACTATGGGCACAATCTTTGCTGATACAGGAGAAATTATTTCTGATTTCATTTTTTCCAGATTCTCTTTCATTGCCAGTTCAGGGACTGTAGGTTGTTGAGTATCAGATTGTTCCATCTCATTTCCCTTTGGGGTTGCTTTAGGTGATCTGGAAGTTTGGTTTTGAGACTTCTTTACATGTCTTCTCATTTCCATGGGGCATTGAGGGTGGGATGTGTGTTGTTGGCACCTGTGTGGTTCACCTCCTTGCCACTGAAGGCAGTGGTACAATGGCTTGGAAAGCTCACCTCCTCTGTGCTGGGGGCACCTCTGCTTCTCAGCACTGGAGGTGGTGGTACCTTCACTTGAAACCTTCATTTGGGGTGGCCCAAGTGTCCCATGTGTGGCATTCTGCTGTCAGGTAATGAACACCAAACCTCTGTCCTCACAACCATACTTTGAATGCTCAGGAAGTTCCTGGTCAAATGACTATTAACTTCAATTAAAGAAGAATCACCTCTGCTTAAACCAAAAATTGAGGATGAGTTGTAGAGCTTTGTACAATGTTCAGATTTTTCTTTAAAACACAAAACAAGACAAATAAACAAACAAAATTATTTCAAGCTTTTCTAGTGAGGGAGTTTTCTCTGAGTTTAAAAAGCTTAAATTAAAAGTAGATTGAAGATAATATGATTACATGTTAACATGATTAGTTAAACAGTAAGGCAAAAAAATGCTAAGAAATGTTCATGATTTTCCATTGACAAAGGTATTAGAATTGCAGTGAAATAGTTTAAACTAGATTTACTAATAAGGGTACATTTGCATCACTAATATGCAAATAGGCAAATGAAGCAAGAAGCAGTTTAAAGCATTTAGACAGTGCAGAGTAACTGAACAGAGTTTGTGATAACCTCCAGAAGTGGGCAGAGAAAAAATGAGAAATGAAAAGGTAGGAAGCAAGGATGAAATGAGAGTTGGGGTTTTCATGAAGAAGAAATTCAATTTGGAAACAAATATTAATTTCTGAACAACATATTTGAGAGAAATAAAATGAGTCAAAACACAAACACCCAAGGCAAGGGACAGAGCTGCTGGGCTGTCTCCAACAATGGAGATAGCAGCAACCAGGGGCTGGCTGGGTGAGGTTTATAAGTGTTGGGGGAGTGTGGTGGAGGCAGATGATTGGCTACAACTGGGCTGAGGTTTAAATTCATTGGTGGATTTAAACCTTTCGGCAGCAAACAGCAGTGGTGGGAGAAATTAGTGGTGGGAAAAAGCAGGTCTTTGTTCTCTCTGAAGTGACTCATTTCCTATAGGCAGGGGTCATTTTAGGATGCAGGGTTGTTGGAGCCATTTTATCTAGCAGACAACTCTATTGGTATTAATAAGGATTAGTCTTTGCATTAAAATATGGCAAATCCCTAAATGTTGATTGCTTAACAAAATTTATTTTCTGCTCATTTCATAATTTATTAATGGTAAGTGTCTCTCTTTGATGGCTACTTTCCAAGCACTGTGTAAGCAAATGGGCTTTTCTTATTTTCTTCAACTTTTATAAATGAATCTTACTCCTGCAAAAAAATGGAGAGAAAACAGGGACCCACAGATACAGTTTCATTTCAGAGACAGAAGTAATAGGCCTTGTGCTACTATCCCAATTGTCAGATTCCATTAAAATATCCTCAAATAAACTGCATGAGAATTTAGGGGTTTTGTACTCTCTGTGCTTGAAAGAGGAATAGATTTACTGAATATAATCTTGCCTTTATATTCATGAAAATATTCATAGAACAACTATTGGTAGTAGCTTAATTGGAATGACAATTTAAATCATTAGAAAACAAATCAACTAAGAGCAATTAGGACATAAAATAAATTGCTCTGGAATTTGCAGAAAAAGTCACTGAAGGTATAAAATAGGACAGTGATTGAAGGAAAATTAACCTAAATTTCCATTTGAATTTAACTAAAGTTGAATAGATAACTGGAGTGAGATCTTGGGTAAGAATGTCTTTACTATACTTGTCGAAACAGCGTGAGTTTCTCATTATTATGGACTTTGGACAAATGTACTTTATAAGGATATGCTTAAACTTTTTAAGCATTGCAGTCATATATTAATGTTATTTTCTCTTTTATGATACTACTATAAATTTAGATACATAAGCTATTATATTTAAATCATATCCTCCAAATGCCTACTATATGCCAAGAAAAGAGCACAATACTCATTGAAGATAAAAATGACTAGGTCCTTGCCCTCAAGAATTGAAACTCTAGTATAGTATCAACCTGAAAAAAAAATAAGTAATATGACATTTCCTTAAATGGAGGTATGAAAAAAAATAGCAGTGGCCATATTCAAGAAGGAATACTTGAATTAAGAGATGATATTGTGTGGCCATTAAAAACATGAACTTTAGAGCTTAGACATGCCAGGATACAGTTCTTGCCTCTGATACTGATATTGTCAAAAATATCCACAAAGTCTCATGTGTTTGCAGGTGGGGCTTTGGGAAGGCGATGTGATCATGGAGACGCTAAACTCATGAGCTGATTAATCCAATGGGAGCTCATAGGTGAATGTGCAGTGAGGAAGTGGGGCCTGGTTGAGGAGACAGGCCTCTGGACCCAGAGGGTGTATTTTTGTCCACAGCTCTTCCATTTCTCTGCTTCCTGCCTGCCTTGGGTTACCAGCTTTCCTACTTCACACCTTACCAGTAGGCCATTTCTGCATGGTGCCAGCCAACTATGGATTGAAACCTCTGGAACTCTGAGCCAAAAATACTCTCCCACCTTTAAATTGGGACAAAATTTGTGTATTTTTGTCCAGCAAAGGGAAGGCTGACTAATACAGCTACTTACATGAGTGATCTTAGGTAAGGCATTCAAATTCTCTTGGCTTAAATTCCCAAATCTACAAATGGTGAAAACAATTTCACCAGTCATACTGGACATGTGAATTAAAGAACATATTTAACAAATAGGAAACATAATTTAAAATACTATACCTTGAAAAATCAGGAAAGACTTTTTAAAAAAGAGTGAAAACATCCCAGGCAGTTTAGTACTTGCCACTATTTAAGGAGGAGAACATTACATGTAAGAGGAAGATTTATGGATTGCAGGGTGAATTTGCAAGTCCATAAGGGACTTATATGGATGAATTTAAAGTGTAAGAGATTACTACATAGCCATAAAACCAGACATAAAAGCAGAGTCAAGATTATACACTTGATCTTAGCCAAAAGGCTGAGAGGAAATAAGATTATAAAAGCCTATGTCACACTTAAAATTTGGGGAGGGCACTGAATATTTTTATCAATTGTAGGGATACAGTTATGTTTATATATTAAAATTATCACTTTTGCAGTGATAATAAGAGTAAAAGTGAGAGGAGAAAAATAGAAGGAAAACCATTGCAGTGTAAGACAATATATCTGAGCCACATTTAATGACAGATGCTAGGAAATGGAAGTGGAGCTGGAGAGATAGGCACATATTCTAAATTTATTACAGAGAAGTACGAGATAAGGACACATTGTATAAAGGGTGTGAATGAGAAACATTTCACTGGGGGTGGCCTCAGGTTTCTCAGTTGTGTTAGTGATGTCACACACTGGGATGCTGAAAAGCAAGTTTGGCATAAAAAGAGACAATGAGATAACGTTGGAATATACTGAATTGAGGTAAACTGTGGAACATCCAGGGAGAAGTGATGTATATGGTATCTTGAACAAAGAGTTAGAAATAATCTAGACTGTATAGGTAGTCTGTAAAATAAATCTTGACTATACAGACAGATTGGAGAAGGATTCTTCCACAGGTGGTGGTTAGAATCAGGGGTTCAAAGTGAAGACTCCAGACAATGAGGTCGGCAGAGGACCAACCAGGTAACTTTGGAGTAAGCCTCATTTAAAAGGTATAGGAAGATAAAACTCACATAGATTAAAGAAATTGCAAAGAAACAAAAATTGCTAATTCTGGAGGGAAAGAATTGGGGGAAAGCTGTAACAGTTAATTGTCAGAAATGCAGTTTTCTGGATTCTAGTGAAGGCCCCCATTGATTTGCAGTCTCTGAGGCTTTGGAATACTGTGTTTTAAAAGTTCAATATATGTGGTCTGAATTGTGAAAGACTATTGATGATAGTATCTTATAATACATGTACAGTGCATAGCAGATGTAGAAGTAGAGATGCTGAGTAACATTTATATACCATTATAAGATTTGTCAGTGGAAGAAAGGAGAGCAACAGAAATCATAAAGTTATTGGAGAATAAAGTACATATTAAATATAAAGATAGTACAGGAAGGAAATGATGGCAACATTTTTTAGTTCTATGATTCACCAACTGTTATATTTTAAGCAAATGACTATACCTGTTTATTTTTCTGTGTATATCTACATAATAGAAGTAATAGCAGTGCCTACTTCCTAGGGAGCTAGGTAAAATTAAGTAAAACTATCTAGAAATGACTAGTAAAATATGTTACATAAATAATCATCAAATAAATACTTCTCAAAAGAAGCAGCACAAATGGTCAATAAATACATGAAAAATATCTTCAACATCCTTAACCTTCAAGGAAATGTAAACGAAAATTACAGTGAGAGTCCACTTCAGCTCTGAAGGTCATTTACCAAGAAAACAAACAATGACAAATGTTGGTGAGGATGCAGTAGAAAATGACCCTTTATAAACACATGGAAGTTTCACAGAAAAGCTAAATTAGAAGTACAATATGATATTATATATATTATTCCTTGGTGGATACCCAGAAGAATCAAAATCAGCAAAAAGAAATAAAAATAAGAGAGAGACACTTGCATACCCATGTTTATTGTGGCATTATTCACAATAGGCAAGTTTGAATTAGCCTAGATATCCATCAGAGGGTGAATGGATAAAGAAAATCTGGTACAAACACAATGGAGTATTTATTTAGCTGCAAAGAAAAAAAATCAATCATTTATAGGAAAATTGGTAGACCTAGAGATCATCATGTTAAGCAAAATAAATCAGAATCAGAAAGATAAGTATCCAAGGTTTTCTCTCATATGTGAAATCTATGGGAAAAACACATGAAAGTAAAAAAAGAAAACGTTAGAGAAGGGGAACAGAATCAGAGGGAGAGAGGAAGAGGGAAAGCACGTTATGTCCACGTATGAAAATGTCAAGTGATACCTATTCTTTTGTACAATTAATATATAATGGTAATTACATTAAAAATAAATAAAACATTACATGTTTTATCGTGATATTTGTTCAATTTCTAATATGTTCCTACTCTGGATAGGATAGGTTAAGAAATTCAAAAATCCGTAACAATCCTTTCTGTATTTCAATTATACACTAATTACACAGAAAACACAATTAGAAATAAGTAAATTTGAATCCCCATGCCCAGGAGGAGGCTCCCTGCCTCCATTCCACTGCTCCTAGGGCAGAGGAGGTGAGCCTATCCCATCACGCAGGAAGAAGCTCCCCACTGCCATTCCAGAGCTCCTAGGCCAGAGGAGGTGAGCCAATCCTAGCACCCAGGAGGAGGGTCCCCACAAACACTCCACCACTCCTTGGGCAGAGGAGGTGAGTTGTGTAGGCACCAGCAGCACCCCCCCCCCCCATAGAAATGAGAAGACAGAAAAACAAGCCTCAAAAACAGACTTCCAGATCACCCACAGCAACCCTAAAGGAAAACAAGAAGGAACAATCTGATATGCAACCACCTGGACCCCCTGAACTGGCCACAAAAGAGGATCTGGAAAAAATGAAATCAGAAATAATTTCTAACATAACAGCAGAGATTGTGCCCATAATGCAAGGCATGATTAATAAATCTAGAGAGGACACAGATAAAAAAAATAGAGGATCTGAGGAACGTGATGGAATCCCAACATAGGAAAAAAATGGAATCCATAAAACAGATGCAAATAGATTTCCAGGAGATTAAAAACTCCATTGAAAGTCTACACAGCATGCTGAACCAATGTGAGGAGAGAATTTCAGATATAGAAGATAAGATTGCAATTAGTGACCAGGAAAAGAAAAATTGCTTCAAAATTGTAAGGGACAATGAGAAATCAATCCAGCAACAGCTAGATGATGCAAAGAAGAAAAACATAAGACTGATTGGAGTCAATGAAGAAACAGGAGAGAGTGCAGATGACATTAAAAGAACTGGTCACAGAAGTGATGGCAGAAAACTTCCCAAGGAGGGGAAAAGAGCTTAACCAACAGATAAGTAAGGCATATAGGACTCCAACTAGCCTTGATCAAAAAAAAATCTACACATAGGCATATAATAGTCAGGATTCCAGAAACCCAACAGAAGAACAAAGTTCTGCAAGCAGTCAGAGGAAAGAAACAAATCACACAGAAAGGAAAGCCCATCAGAATCACAGCACACTTCTCAATGCAAACCTTCAAGGCAAGAAGAGCTTGGAGTGATGTATTTCAAGCCCTAAAGGAAAACAGCCTCCAACCTGGAATGATGTACCCTGCAAAACTATCTTTCAAACTTGATGGAGAAATAAGATACTTTCATGACAAAGAGAACCTTAGGACCTTCATGAATACCAAACCAACACTCCAAAAAATTTTAGACAATATCCTAGAAAAAGACAATAAAGATCACAACCCCAGAAAGCCCATCAGAATGAATCTGTTGGGCGTGACAATTTAAATGCGAAGGGAGAGAATCCAACATAAAGAAAAAATCATGACAAGGCTTTTAAAACTTTTAACTTCATCTCCTAATGAATGTATAATTCAATCTTGTTATTGTACTGATTAGTATTTTTCTGATTCTAGAGTTGCACTCCTTTCCTTTTGCTGTACTGGCTATTTATCACCTTCTTGTGTCTACTTTTTAATTGGGTTGTCTCTTAATGAGCTGTAAGAGTTCTTTATATATTCTGGTCATAGGTTATATGTATTGTAAATATGGTCTGTTTAAGGACTACTTTTCATTTTAACGATGTCATTTAAAGTTCTAAATTTTTATGGAATCTCGTTTATGAATTTTTTTCTTTTATACATCATGTTTTTTTTTTTTTTATTCTTGGAAGTTCTTGCCTACCCTAAATTCATAAACATTTTCCCTTATGCTTTCTTCTTGAAGTTTGATAGTTTTAGGCTTTCATATTTAGGTTTTTAGATCCTTCCAAGTTATTTTTATGTATGGAAATAATGGGTTGAGGTTAATTTTTTATGCACAGATACCAGGTGTTCTAAAACACTATCTTTTCCTTGGGTCTTGAATTGAGTTTATATTCTATAAAATGTTAATGTTAAATAATCTTTCAAAACTCAGTGGACCATATATGAATGCTTCTATTTCTAGATTCTCTGTTTTATTCCAATGTTCTATATGTCTTTCCTTACACCAACACTGCCTTTATTACTGTAGCTTTAGAGGAAGTCTTAAAATTAGGTTCTAAACGTCTTGCAACACTGTTTTTTTTTTCTTATTACTTTTCTAGGTTCTTTGTACTCCTACATAACTTTTAAATTTCAATATCCAATTCTTCATTTATAGCAAGTATACATAGACCTGAATTTTTATATATATCTTGTGTTTTCTAATCCTGCTAAATTCAAACACAAGTTCTAGGGGCTCCTAGAGATTTCTTAGTATTTTCTCTGTAGATGATCATTTCATCTACATATAAAGATTTTGCTTCTATCTTGCCAATCCTATCCTAATTGTGTCATTTTATTACCTGACTATTTTTGGTTTAGGCCTGTGTTTCAAAGTTTAATGGACAGATGAAGAGTAAGCATATCTGCCCTTGTTCTCCACCTTAAGGAGAAAGCATTGTATCTTCTCCATTCATATATGGTGTCTTTGCTGGAAGTATGGAGTACATGTTCTTATCTGTTGAGAAGATTCTGTTCTACTTCTAGTCTCCTTATAGCTTTTACCACGAATAGCTGTAGAATTTAGTGCAATACTTTTTTCCAACTACTGACAGGATCATATGGCTTTTTCCTTTCCTCTGTTAAAATGATGACTTCTGGGGATGGATCTTCCAATGCAAAACCAACACTGCCATTGCTATAATAAAACCACTTTCTACATACTGCCAGATCTGACTTTGAAGAGTTTGTTTTGTTAAACAAATTTCTATATATGTTCATACTTTTTTCTTCTATTATCTTTATCCAGTTTTAGGATTAGTACAATGTTGATTTCCTAAACTGAGAGAAGTGTTTCTTTTTTTTCTGCTTTGAATGTTTGATATAATTTTTCAGTTAAAATGTATATGAGGCTGCTGTTGTCATATAGGTAGGTTTTCAAGCTAGGAATATACTTTCTTTAATAGGTTCTATTCAAATTTTATATTGCCTCCAGAGTTAGTTTCATTAATTTGTCTTCCAAGGTACTTCTTAGCAATTGTCAAATTTATTTCAAAACAGATTTTTGTAATATGCTTTCTATATCCTTTTAAATTTTGTAAAATCTGTGGTAATGTCCCCTAGATCTTGCTATTGTAATTTAAAAAATGTATAATAGATATTGTGTAATAGGAAGTAAAGTTCTAAAGGAGTAGCGGAAGTAGGAGAGGTAGGGGAAAGAAAGAAGGGAAAAGAAAAAAATATGAGAAAAGGAAAAAATGGAAACAAAGTCTTTGCAAGTAGGTAGGGGTGGAGGGGGTGAAGAGATTGCAGGGGAAGGGGAGAAAAATAAGAACCAAGAGACTCATGTAAAGGTACAAGATCCCAATGATGAATGTAACTGTATTTTATACCTAAAATGTACCAATAAACTTAATGGGGAAAAAAAAGAATTAAGTAAATTCATATCTTTATCCTTCTTTCCATAGAAATCCAATTCTTAGTAATACAGTAAAGAACTCAAGAACAGAAAATTGAAAAGTTGGATTCCAAGGAGGAAAATAGGATTCTCAGAAGAAAATTCCTTACCAGAAACAACTATAGCTCTCAAATTTAGAAAGTGTTTTCTTATATTTTGGGGAAAATATATATATTTGGTACCTGGGATCGAATTCAGGACCCTGTGCTTGTGAGGCAGGAGGCAGCACCACTGAGCTAAATCTCTGACCCTGGAAAATGTATATTTTCTGTGATTTCCAAATATGTCTTGTTGGTAGAAATATTACTTTTCATTAGTTAAGATTTCAGCCTTTGACTGATTGTCAGAAATGTAAATGTTTAAACACTTAGGTTTGGATTGTTTTATTTGATAGTGAAATCTGTAAACAAATCCTCAAGGTAAAGCTCACTAAAAAACTTTCTCAAATATAGTTAAGAGAGTGGATGTGAGACCAGTTACTTCTCTGCATGCACTCAGGTTCTGAGTGAACCAAAGGTAAGATTGTGCTTGGAGAAAAGTGAGCTGTTTCTAAAGATAACGTTTCAAAGCTTTATTCTTTATTCTTTTTTGTTTTCTGATGCTCTGCCATGGGTTATTGCCTTCTCAGAAAGGATGGATTTAAAAATGTGCGGTAAATGCTTAACATTCAGGAGTTGCAATAAATCTCTGACTGCCTCCAATGAACACTGCAGATAAGCATACGTTCTAATTTATACTTGATCTTTAATTACAGGAATACTTATGTTTTGTCTCTCATATATAACATTTAATGAATTCTTATGCCAATACAATATTATTTTTCTTACCAAATGCCTTAGCTACATGATACTCTTTAACAACAAATTCTAGGATGCTTTTAAAACACCCTTTACTTTATTTATATGATTGCATATACCTCTAACTGCAATGCAACAACTTTATGCTGTGAAATGTAATGATAAAATTAGAAAACATTTACTTGTAACTTAGATTCAACATCAGCAAGTAAGACAAAAAGCTGTTCTACAGTGAGCTGCTGTGATTACATGTTGAACATGGAATTGATTTTAAAGAATTTTTTATTCCTTGGCTTAAGAAGATACAGATTTTAAAGAAAGAACAGTGTCAACTAAGTTTTCTAAATTAAAAAGTTCCATGCAATTTAAAACTAAGACATAACCATCTGTCAAAAAGATATCTATTTTTAATGACAAATGTCAGATTTGATTCAATTTTGTCTGTGGTATTTGACTGAATGTTACTTATTTTTCTTTTCATTTAGTTAGAGTATCTTATATGCACTCATATTCTAGGCTTAATATCTGAATTTTAAGTAATAAATAGAAGTTTAATTTTTCTCAGATCTGGGTGGGTTTACATCAGATAGATGTTAACAAGGAATTTCAGACAATTCTAATAATTTCAGACAATTTGAGGCAAATTTAATGTCCCAGAAATAAGACTAGAGTCCTTGAGCTGAATAGGTTGTGGTGTATGTTTAATGAAATATATATATATAAAATGTGTGAGCTATTTTTAAGTTCAGGGACATTAAGGCATGTGCGATGACACTGATTTTGTTTATTAATTACATGAAAACGTAATTTCCCATGCTGAGCTATAACTGTTAAAATTAACATAGTTCAAATTGATTCAAAGCTAAAGATGAAATGCTACAGAGAAAAACACTGGTTGTTTGGTTAGTGAATGTCTGTGTCTAAGATATTTAAGACTATGCATTATTAATTTGATTCATGTGCTCTGTAAGGATTAATGACAGGTGTTACTGCCGATACTTGAAAAGTTAAACATTTAATAAAGTGCCATATAATATGTTTTAGAAAATTGCTTCTATAATTATGGTCTTTCTAAAAGAAAGTGTAGACATTAGATGTCTTTTATAGATAGTTAAATTTTCCTGAAGAATACAAATTTCATAAAGAATTTAACTGTTACTTGTATATTGATACAAATTAATATTCATCAAATTAATAGATTCAAATTAATATTCTAAGTTGTACTCTTAACAAATAAACATACTCTTACACATTAACCAGGAAAACAGATCAAATAGAAAAATATGTAGAGATATATATGAATGTGAATTAAAACAAACATAATACAGAGAATATATGTGTGTGTGTGTGCTATGATGTGAATTTGCATTGCTATTTAATTCACTCCAGAAATCTTAGCATTCTTTAACACAACTGCTTATTACAGGCTGAATAAAATGCTCACTGACTCATTTGGTTCTATTGAGATTTCAGGACATACATATTTTAGACTACTAAGGACATTTTTTATTTTCCATAGTGTAAATAATCTTCAGTTAAATGACTATCTGTAAGTAAAACAAATTAAAAATGGCAACCAGGGGCCAGGAATTTAGCTCAGTGGTTCTGCCACCTGTCTCGCAAGTGCAGGGTCCTGAGTTCGATCTCTGGTACCAAAAAAAATAAAGAAAAAAAATGGCAACCACTTCAAACATACTAACTAAAGAAAGGATTTCTACTCTTACTACTGAATAATGCTTCCTGAGTATTATGTCCCAAGTATATGATATTTTCTTAGAGATCTTGGTGAAAGATCGTATGAATCGAATTCATATTTAGGCTGACATTCACATTATTTCAGCTAGGAAAGTGTCAGCAATTATTGTCCATTCACTGAATGACAGGCACTGTTGGTATTTATAGATTTTTCTTTCTCAGTGTCTTTCTTGATTCATCATTTAAAGTATTTTTTAATAGAGTTCATGTCTCAAATATAAAGCATTCAATTATAATTCCAGAGGCCAATAGGAAGCAGTATGATATGAAAGAGCAGAGAGATTTATAATAGGATAGTATTATTAACAGGATACCCCACAATGAAATCAAAAAAAGCTGAAATTTGTCTAATATTTATTCTCTTTTTTCAGAATTCTCTTCACATGCTTTGCAGCCTTCTTAGTTTCTTATCACCAGAAATGTACAGACATTGGATAGCAATTGTTCCTGGAAGAGTCTATTTTTTTTTTCTTGGTCCTCAAGAAAAAAATAATAATTACATAATTACAGTGTTCTATATCTTATCAACTAATGTAGGTTACCTCATGTGACTGTATTAATTTGAAATAATATATTTCACCAGAGTATGATTATCTTACCATGTATTCTTCTCAGGCAAGGGGAATTTAGTCCATACTTTATAAGACTTTGAGTTCAATACATGGATCCTTAATGGCACATCTCAAACACATTTTAGTGTTAATGTATTAGTTCAGATCTATAAATTGTGGTTGATTATCCTAGTTATATTAATTAGCTTTCCCATCAGTGAGACGCAACACACATAACTTAAAGGAAAAGAAGTTTAATTTGGGACGTATTTTTAGTAGAGTCAATCCATTACCAGCTAACACCAAGGAAGAAACGTTATGGCGGAAGGACGTCACCGAGCAGAGATGCTTAGTTCATGGTGGCAGAGAAGCAAAGCTGCTGAATGGAGCAAGGGACCAAAGGTAGACTCCAGGGCCACACCTGCATAACCCACATAATAGAAGTGTGCTTTACTCATCCCCTGGATGCTCCCTAATTTAGTCAACTTAGTCTAGTGCAGTAGCCTTGAAATGTCTCATTTTTTATGGCATCTATAGTCTCCATACTTGCAAGAATTCCTCACTTTAGACATTCTAAATGCTTCTTAAACCTGTCGGTCCATCTTTGCACCATCTGACGGTGATTCTTAAGACAGTGTGCCTCATTCCATAGCCAACAGGACCACGTCCAGTGTATTTACTAAAAATACTAGACAAAGCAGTTTTAAATCAGCTTATACACTGTAAAACTCACTCAATTTAAATGTAGCACTCAGTGAAGTCTGATCAATTTATTTGTATCCATGAAACTACACCACAATTCAGATATAGAAGATTTTATCACCCTGAAAAGCTCTCTTTTGTCCTCTGTTGTTAATCATCCACCAGTACTCTTGGTTCTAGGCAACCCTGATGGATAAAACATTTTTTAGGACTTATTTTTATATGTAGTATAAACTACTTAAGAATATAAGCAAGTTTTCAGGTCAGAAATAATCAGAAAGTAGAAAATCAGAAGGATAGACAAGCACTGGATCCAGTGTTGCTCTCATATATGGGGTATATGGAAACATTTGCAAAACTTAAGCTATACTAATTAACAAAGGAAGCTTTAACAAATTCCAAAAAATAAAAGTTATATAGACTGTATCTTCCATATACAAAGATAATTAAATTGAAAGAGAATAAAATATATTTCTTTGTCACTTAAAATAAACAATTATGAGAAAAATAGAAACATACTTTGAAATATTTAAAAACAATTACAATTCTGTGTAAAGATTACTAAAACTTGATAAGAAGTAGATTTTTTTACTATGAAGAGATGATAATTATATAAGAATATTTAATCGACTGAATTTAGTCATTTCACAATGTAAACATATATCAAAACATCACATTGTACACATTAATATATGCAATTATTTGTCAAATAAATATAAAAAGAAAAAAGAAATACAATGACTAAAATGTGTTATTTGCAAGAAATGGTTTTTGATTTTCAAAATTGATTTACAGTTTTTAAATAGTTATGGGTTAAAAAATGACATTTAGGTGGATGGGATAATTTTAGAGATAGGAATCATTTAGACAGAAAAGTTAAATAATTTTGGATAGGAAAAATTGTAGTCATAAATGGTCATGCTCAAAAGGAAGGAAGCCTGATAGTATGGTTTGCATTTCTGAACTAGGAAATGAGAAAAGAACATAATACTACATCGGGCACACTCTCTCTCAGGTAGGTAGGTTAACCTTGAGCCAATTAAATCTTTCACTTATGAAGATAAATCTGACATTTCATCATAAAATCCACCTTATCCTCAGGACTGTCCAAAAATTCTCTATAATATTTGATTTTTTTCACCTAATCTCGGGAAAAGAATTTAAAATAACTTGTAATTCTGATAGAGACTAAGGCTCAAAAAGAATCACAAAGGATTTTTTTTCCTTTAGAGGAGCTTAACTTCAAAAGAACTCTTGAGTTTTAGAGTTTGTGTTTGAGAAGAGTAGATGAAAGAAAGTCAAAAGAGTAGAAGTAAGGAGCAAGTACATATGAGAGAAACATAGGATAAAAATAGATTTAAATTGTAGTTTATGGTGATCCAAATTTGAGCAGATGTATACAAAGATTAATCCAAACCTATGAAAATCTGGAAGTAGTTGTTAATACATTGTATGAGTTCCAAGTATCTCAGGAATCTAATGTAATGGTTAATGTTTCCCAGCTGATGAACTGATAGTTACACAATCTCTGGTAATAGAACATGTGTTGAACAAATCTCTACCAAATCTAGACTACCATGGACAAAATAAGGTTCTAGGGATAACAGTATCTGAATTCTTTGAGAAATGACCCAAATGGAGGTTTGATCTATAAGGATACTAAGCTACTACAAGGTGTCACTTGATTTTCTTTGTAGCTGAATTAAAAGAGAAATTTAGCTGACCTACATTTGTCCTTTGGTCTATAAATTTCATTATAGTCTAACAAGAGAAAGAGATGAAGACAGCTAAACACACACACACACACACACACACACACACACACAGGCATTAGCAACAAGACAAATTTTACCTGGAAAAAGAATTTAGGAACTGGTCTGTTTATTAAAGGATCCTTGAAGAATATTTTCCTAGGATATACCGTAAACTCACATTATGAGATTTCAATGAATAGACATAGTTTGTTCTCAACATGGAACTTAGCTCATCATGGCTGAAGGAGGGTCCAAGAGACCCCACTGTAGGACAATGGTACTGA
The DNA here is from genome assembly GCF_053883595.1 of Heterocephalus glaber. Classification (NCBI taxonomy): domain Eukaryota; kingdom Metazoa; phylum Chordata; class Mammalia; order Rodentia; family Bathyergidae; genus Heterocephalus; species Heterocephalus glaber. Next base: position 14,696,527 of record NW_028258312.1, on the reverse strand, counting down.
GATGATTATCTTGGGCTATGGTGCAAGGTGCTTTTTTTTGGACCTCTTTGAGATCTCCATAATTTTGGAGGATCCTCATCCTACACCAAGATCACTGTTAAAACCTGTAAGTTAAGTAAAATTATGCTTATTAAACTGACTGGACATGTGGAGAATGTGAAATCAGCAGAGCTTCATTTGCATCTCAAAAGTATGAAGGTGGACCTAGTATTAAGAGTTTTGGAATCAATTCAGTCATTTTTAGGTGGACTTTTCAAGGTAAGGAACTTGGAATTAAGCAGAATTTATGATATAATAGCTTTTGATTGGTGGGCACAGCAAATCAACTGTGTTAAAATGAGTCTTGATCTTATTCTTAGTTTTGACATGTAGGATGATTTGGTTGGGATACAGACTATTCTTTGGGAGGAAATGTTTCCCAGGACCAACTGCTTGTTTATTTTGTTTGGTCTGAGTTGGTTAAAGATAGGAAAATACGCCTGGTTTCATTTTCTATACAGGTAGGTCAATGTATCGGCTTCATTTTTCACCTTCTGCAACCTATTATGGAGAAGGAATGTAGCAAAAATAATATCAAAAGAATGCACAAATCATCTGCATATTGAACACTTAGGATTTCGCTACATTTGGCATTTGAACTTTCTATATATAAAAAATATAGAGAAATGGTTTCAGAACGTGGAGACATGTGGAGGCAGCCATGACAGTGCAACTAAAGTTACTCATGAAAAACCTTCCAAAATTGCTTCAGAATGTGGCAAGTACTATAGATATTGTATATTTTCTACTTGCCTTTTCTTCTATAGTTTTAGATATGTTTTTTTCCATTTTGATTTATCTTTCTGTTGCAATTTTACTTTTTCAGGTATGTTCTTAATGTCCAAGAGATAATTTTCCTTCTCTGATAATTTCTATTTGATGCTCTGTCTTGTATTTATTTTACCATTATGATATCCTTGATAATTTACTGAGGCTACTTAATGTAGTTTTGAAAGATAATCTGCATCCTAAAATCACTTAAATATTTTACTATTTTGAAATTTTTTCTTTCCTCTTTCATTTTTTTCCACCAAACTTTAGGTAATCCTTAGTTTCCCTGAGATATTTATGCATAAGACAAAATATTTAATCATCTTGGGAACTGTGGGTGTTACAGTTAGGCGCCTCTAGTGATAGATAAGCTCTACTTTAAGGAGTAGTAGTCTATGATCAGTTAACATTATGTTCTCCAGTTTGAAGTGTTAAAATATTTAGAGCTTTGATTTGGCACCCCAGCATTCTTGTTAGATTCTATCACAGGCTAATTTTCTCTCTACTATACACCACGTTGCATATTCTACCTGATTCTTTCTTTTAAAAAAAGATTTGTTTACCTATAATTACCCAGTTTTTATGTGTTGACCAGTTTTGCAGGGAAAGCAGAAAAGGTTTGCCTTTTTTGATATGATCTTTTAGTTAGCACCAACTCTCTGCTCAGTGCTGCCCTCCACTGCCTGTACATCCATCGAATCCGTAAGTCCCAGGATATAGGGTGGCCAAGTGAGGGACCCACAGCTCCACCCCTCTGTGTAAGGCATACAAAGTACTATCATCTCCTCAGTTTCTTGTCTTTGAGAAAATTTTTTCAAGTCTTTTCCCTGCTGATAGTAAGGTAAAATTGTCCCTGTGCATTGAGTGTATCTCCCCCATTTTTCCTGTCTCCTTCTCCTTCTTTTCCTCCTCCCCTCCTTCTCCTTCTTCTCCTGTTCTTCTCCTCCTCTTCTTCCTCCTTCTTTGTTCTCCCTCTCTCTTCCTCTTTCTCTCCTTCTTCTTCCCCTCCCCCTTCCTCCTCCATCTCCTCCTCTTTTTCTTCTTCTACTCCTTCTTCTCCCCTTTCCCCTTCCTTCCCCTTCCCTAACACCCCCCTCCTTTTTTTGCTTTCTTTTCCCTTTTCCTTCTTCTGTTTCTTCTTTCTCCTCCCTCTCTTCCTCCCCTCCTCCTTTCTTTCCTTTCTTTCTCTCTCTCTTTCTTGCTCTTTTTGGTCTGTCTTCTGTACTGCTAGGAATCAAGCCCAAGCTTGATTAGATAGATGACGATAGATATAGATAGGTGATAGATAGATTGAGTCAAATTTGCAATGATACAGGACTTGCACATCTGCCCTCAGAATTTCTTGTCTTATCTTTCCTCGTTTGCCTTTATATTTGAGGTGCCTTTTTATTTATATGCTTCTTTACTGTGTTAACTGAAACCATTGGGACTGTATCAGTATCAGAATTCAGATCATCTTGTGTAGTAGAAGTTATTTGCTTAGGAACTTGGCTCCTATGATTACAGAGGTGAAGATGCCTTAGGATGAACTCTCTGCAAGCTGGAGACATGGGAGACTCTGCTGGCCTAATTCAGTCAAGAGGCCTGAGCGCCAGGGTAGCTGAACATATTTTCATCCTGAGGTAGAAGGCTTGGGAGCCACTAGTGTAAATCCTGGGGTACCAGAGTACTGGAAGGAGGGAGAAGACTGGAAGGAGGGAGTGTCTGACAGGCAGTACATGGAGAAAGTCCTTGGTTTGTTTTATGTGGACTCTCACCCAATGGGATTGTGTCTGCTCACATTGAGCAGATCCTCCCCACTCAGCCCATTGGCTCACACCCTGATCTCCACAAATACTCTCACACCCAGCTGGAAATAATGCTTGGCCAATTCTCTAGGGACCTGTAACCTGGACAAGATGATGCCTAAAAGTAACCATCACAAATAACAATATGTATTAAAGATAACATAGTGTATTCAACATAACACAGATTTTAAGTCAAATTATATGAAGTTACCATTTTTATCAGTCAAAACAAGCCAATATTTCAACTTTGAATTAAGACATATACAAAAATAACTAATATAATTACATACAGTATCCAGTTTTTAAGTTATATAAATTATACAGCATGTAAATTAAAATAGAAAAAATGAAAATAGGGAAGAAATACTACATTGGGTATGTTGAGGTGATAGGATGATGATTTATTTTTATTTTTCAGGATTACTTACAGATAATATATCATATTTGTTATCAGAGTGAAATTGTTTTTATTCATGTTTTGGAGTTGATTTTATGATCAAATAATAAACTTCAAAATGTCTTGATTATTAAATACTTATCTGAAGTGACAGAGATGCAGAAAAAATAGAACTATATAATTCTGCTTTTCAGAGTGTTTATAGTAATAGAACTGTGTACATAGAACAAGTATATGGCTTCAAGGTAGATTTAACATTGCTGTTCATAATAGCTGGGTCTTGGTTGTACCTCATCTCTTTGAGTCAATTTGTTGGCTTCATTTTATTTGGCTTATTTTCTACTACTGTAGGCATTTTTTGTCTTCTGCATAGAAAACACCTTTCCTCTGTAAAAGTTCAGTGCCATTCAGAAAGATATTGGCTTAGAAGGGAGGTTGGAAAAGCAAGAGCCTTTCAATTTAATACATTAACAGGTAAGTCTGAACTGAATAATCTTCTAAAATACTTGCTGAGGAAATAGCTCACTTGACTAATTTTTTCTAGTCATTCATTGTACAAGAAATTTCACTTATTTTCAACTGGTCTACATTTTTGTGTCCCCATATGTGTTTGGTTAGGAGGCATATATAAGTATATCATGATCTTTTTAATAAAAGTATATCTTTAAGGGCCGGGGATTTAGCTCAGTGGTTCCATCGCTTGCTTTGCAATCACAAGGACCCGAGTTTGATCCCTGGTACCAAAAAAAAAAAGTATATGTCTAAAACATGGTCAAGGAATTTTACTCTTCTAAGAAAATTTATTTTGTAATGAGCTCCTATTTTGTATGAGTTTGCCACCCTACTGAGTATTACAGTGTTATTACATTGTAATAATGCACTATACATGATTGGGATTCTAAAACATAATTTGACCAGTTGTAGAAATACTTGTATGCAGTAATATCATAAAAAATGTGCAGTTGAAGAAAATGAATAGTTGCTTGGCAATCAGATAATTTCTTCAGCCTTTGAAATTAATTGTTATCTAGTACAAATAAATAAATTGTGCAAATTCATTTATCTGTTAATTTTGAATTTAAATTGTATCAAGTTTTTCTGTATAGAGCCTGGGTACTATTGTAAACCTTTCGAGTTAGCATAGTTTTGCAAAAGTCCTTTTCAAAAAGTGACTTAAGCTGATGAGACTGCGATGAACACAAAGAGAAATGTCCTTGTTTGATTATAATGAGAGGATTTTCTCACATGAAATAAACATGGTCCAAACCAAAAAGGTTTAATGCAAGGATAATTTTTTTAAATCGAGTTTTTTCTTTTGAAAGTCTGAATTTCTAGTTATATATGTTTGGAAGATTGCAGATATTACCAGTAGGATAAATTGGGTATGATACTATTGTTGGTATCCCAGAAAAATGTTTCTTGAGAGAGTATAACTATACTTACAGTACTAACTTGTGATTTTTAATGCTCCTATGTAGTGTCTAGTAACAACCAATAAAATTCTAACTCCACAGTTAGTATATATGGAATGGAAAGCAAGAAGTAAAATTGTTAGAATAAGTTGGCAATATTGTGAGTATATCTGTAAAAATTTATAGTAACCAGATACATTAATCATGTTCATTCCTAAATATGTTAAAAATAGCTACTCATTAGGGAAAATTTAAATGTCTGAGTAACATTTTTAAATAAAGCATAATTTCCCTACCAGCTGCAGGAGGTGTATCTTTTTATCCTTTTCTGCAAGAACTGTCTATAGCTATCTCTGAGAATAATCTATCCCGTAGAGAAAAAAAATTTTTCCCTTGAACACAGTTTTTCTTCACAACTTCCTACTAGAAGCTGTCCCTATTTTATTTAGGTTGTTTATAAATATTTCTGCTAGTAGTAAGTTGATGGTCTAAATAAATAACTATAATTATATCTGAGATTATTACATTTATTACAATTTCTTAATTATTTTAATGACCTTATTGGTGATATAACAAAATTTAAGGTTACTAAAAAATTTTAAGCATAATTACTAAATACTGTAAGAAAAATTTCTATTCAGAAATCCATAATATAATTTCAAATTAGAAAGACTAAGATCATCAAAGTCAAGAAAGAGAAAAGAATTGTGAATAGCTGCTTGATATTTTCTCCTACACTTTGACATTGCTTTTCTGACTTATAATGTGAACAAAGTAATTGGCTTTATCCCTCTCACCTTTTTCTTCTCTGTCAAGAAAGTTAAACTAACATTTGAGTCAAATTTGTAATGATTTGACTCTTGAAATTACACATCTGCCTCTAAAGTTCTTTATTTCTTTTTATTTCTTGTCTACCTATATTCACATTTAATGTGGCTTTATATTTTTTTATATGATTCTTTACTATCTTAATTGAAATCCTCAAAGCTGATGGATTTCAGATCATTTTAATTTTTGCTAAGAAATTTGAAACACATTTCAAAGAACAATTTATGATCAATTACACTGATATTTCTACAGCAAAATGTACAAAACACTAAATAGAATAAGTAAAGATGAACCTTAGATTTAGATGAATTCCCATGAGGTTTTGTAATCAGATCAATTATGTGTTAACTGTTGCTCTTTTACAACATTTCCATTTACTCTAAGTATCATATTTTTAAATTTTCAGGCTAATGATGTTAGAGATATATTTGCACAAGTGAGAAAACTATGGCCAGAAGGAAGAGTAAAAGGTAATCGAGCAATGAATGGATAGAAGGATTCAAGATGGAGGATTCAAGATGGAGGAGCGAAGATGTCCAGGGACAGCTGCAACTGAGCAGAATGCATGGTGGAAAGAGCTCCTGGTCCCACATCATCTTTTATTTCAATAAGCAGGAGAAAAAGAGTTATTTCCACTGTTGAGAAAGTTTGAATTTTTGTGAGTTCCTTGTATTTTTTCCTTCTTTTATGAGTCACAACATTCAGTGTAATTTGAAAATAAGTGAAAATATTTAGATGTTGGGTTTAGTTATTTTCCTTTAAAAAAAATTCTCCTCTCTCTTCCCCCATCATTTGAGGCCAAAGAGAAGCAAAATAAAATAAAATAAAACAAAACCCCAAACTACTTATATTTGTAAAGGATTAAGACAATAAATAAGATAATATAAAGAAAGAGAAAATTAGAGGAAGAAACGACTAAGTGTACTTTCTCAAAGGTAATTTTTTTCATTAATTCTGTCATTTCAAAGGAAAATGCAATTTGTATCACCATCAGGATTTGATAATTTTATCATACCAATATATTATATATAAACCTTTTCCTATGACTAGAAATAACAAAAGGAAAGTATAAGATGTACTCCAAAGTTATACATTATATTGGTATTTTAAATGGTTTTACAATAGCTAAATGGAAGAAATTAAACAAAATGATTTATTGCTGTCTAAATATTTTGGACCGGGGATCAAACTCAGGACCTTGTGCTTGTGAGGCAGGTGATGGAACCATTGAGCTAAATCCCCAGCCCTTATATTGCCCTCTTTTATTAAAATTCCCTACAAAAGGGGTCAAAAATATCTACATTTCAATTGTACCCAGTGTTACCATATGAAAACTGTCACTGCCATGGTAGCTTACAAAATCCTTCAGGAGGAACTTCACACTGTCCTGGGCAGGACTGCTAATTTAATTTTATTGTTTCAAGTGAAAGTGACTTGAAACCAAGGGAGGCTAATCTGAGCAGTAAACCTAATTGCAAATGCCTCAGTACATTATGCAGATAATAATGGCTCCTGTGTGGATAATAGAAGTTAGCAAGAGTACTAAAAATTACACTTTTGCCACAGTGAAAATTAAACCGATATTGCATCTTATCTCCTGATCCACACACTAAAACGGAAATTGCTTTCTAGGTTTTACTAATTTTACTGACAGGATATTATGTGAAACTTTTTGTGTGTTTTTATGCCTTTATTCTGATTAAATTTAAAAGCACACCCAGAAGCAATATTTGAAAATGACAAAAAAATCAGAAAAGGGAAATTCTAGTCATGTACACGTCTATTATTTCACATGGGTTTATCGTCAGCATTCATTATGGTATCTAAAAGAAATTGAGAAGATTTCTGTTTCAAATGAATCTGTATTAAGCAAAAGATAGTCTGGTGTCAATTTAACTGTGAAATCGGATGTATCTGAAATTAGTGTGAGCTGCTAAGCCACACACATAAACCTTATAATGTCAAATTAAACACCACGAATGCCGTTATGAATAAGGGTTGAGATTTTAACATTTGCATATAAATTTAAATCACTTCAGTAAATTGTATCTCAAGTAAAAATGACACCTTCATACCTCCAAAAGAGAGATTAAGAACCATTTAGGAGCTGAGGGAGATAATACATCTGCGCTTTGTAGGAGGCTGGGAGGCCACCTTGTAGCACAAATCTTCTAGTGATTTTGCAGGGAGAGGAGCTCAAAGCACAGGGTCAGTTGTCCTGAATTTGGGCAGGGACCAGTCATTACTTCTGAGGTCAATATCAAACAGTCAATCAACTACCCATGCCCTACCTGATGTTTGCAATGCACTCAATGCTATGTTACACAGATATACAGCACACATGTGCATATAGACACATGCAAGAGTTTACTAAAGTATTTTTCTTAAGAAATGGCAAATTCCTTTGTTGCAAAATACAGTTTAAATTGAACTCATTGTACTATGCTTAAGCATGTTGTTCTATAATACAGTATTTGATGCAGATTCTTTTTGTTGTTGTTAACAAACTTTTAAAAGACTTATTTACTTCAAGCAAGTTAATGCAGCATAAAATGCTTCTTAGTTAGATAACTGAGTATAATATGCTAGTCTTGTAAAACTCAACAGTTTTGCAAAAATGTTTATTAAAATAGTCTGAGAAATCTTTTGCAGTTTCAAGGGACATAAACAGATTTTTTTTTTTTTTTTGAGACAGGGTCTCACTGTGTAGTTTCAGGCTGGCCTCAGGCTCACTATGTAGCCCAGGCTGGCCTGGAACTCCCAGCAATAATTCTGCCTCAGTGCTAGGATTACAGGTGTGCGCCACCCTGCCTGGCTATACCGAGTTGATTTATAGAGCTCTCTTCTGGGAATCCATTCTTTCTTATCTAACAGGCATCAAAGTTTCAAAAGGAATTTAATACACAGAGATGGAACGTGAACCTCGACAGTGAAGTTTTTCAAGGTCTCTGATTAATTAATTAATTAATGGTTTAAAAAATTTATTTCAACAGTGGTATGATAGTCTCTGAGTATATTCTAAATAACTTACATTATTTGAGATAGAGTATTTGATTCATTTTTTAAAAGTCATGCTCCTTAGGGGCCGGGGATTTAGCTCAGTGATTTCGCCACCTGCTGCGCAAGCGCAAGGACCCGAGTTCCATCTCCGGTACCAAAAAAAATAAATAAATAAAAGTAAAAGTCATGCTCAGGTAACAAAATGCTTGAAGCATTATTAGCCTACTACCTCATTATGTTAGCTGAGTAAATGATGTAAGGTGTTTTATCATCATTACAACATTAAATGATGAAAGAAATGTTTGGCTGAAGCACAATTTAGTCAGATATAGCATCCTAATTAACATGTTGTAATATATTGATAATTTTTATACTTACTATATAACAATGCAGCAATTAGCAAGAACGGCGTGGAAAAACTATACTGCCTCCAAGTATGGCTTACGGTGTGGAAATGGAAATAGTTATACAAGTTTGTAAATAAATGAAATTTACAGCTTGCTCACTACTATGGAAATAACATGGTAATAGAAAGTATATTGTATAGGATTTAAATAGGATGAGAGATGAGAGATGATTGCTGTTGCAAAATACAATTGTATGAAATGTTTAGATGAATTTGTATTTTTGCTGTAGCTATAATCTTCAGTTATATACACCAGAATGGCCATTCATTAGAGTAATGTGATCAGCAAAGAGCTCAACTTGCAAACATTGCTTTCACCATCAGCTTCTGACTGCCTGAATAAATTAAAAAACCTTATGCCTATAATAAATTTGATCTTATATTGTTAATATCCACTGCTCTAAGTTTCTTTCTTTCTACAATCTTTCACACCTGCTTTTCTTTACGTTGAACAAATAAATATTGAAAGTTTTTTCAATAAATTCTGCATATTTTATATATTGGAAAGAGTGAGAAATGTATTTTGCTTTTTACTAAGGAAGAAATGTTTGCATATGTTATGAAATCATTTAGAAAAATTGACTTAGAAAGTATATTTTAAAGAGCTGTTTGGCATAAGACATTCAACTTTATACAGAAAAGTGCACATTCAAACCAGAAGTCTCATATTTATAGTCATATTTAACCTTTGTATGTCTTGAGATAATCTTAATACCTTGGATTTTTCATCAATAAAAAGAATCACATAGCAATAGGAATCTTATGATGATTATAGAATTAATGCATTTAAATTTTTAAGAGTCTAAGATCAAAGGTTCTATATGGGTGAAAACATTACTGAAGATGAATGCTGTAATTAATCTCCCATTCTGGTTAATAAATGTCACCTTAGATTCAAAGTTTACTTGGTAAATTTTTGCAAAATATGAAGCAAATATCTTCAATAGTCTGGTGACAGTAGATTTTTAAGTGTCATGAACTGTGGCTAGGAGGTGAAGAAACAGCCTTTGGCATTTTCCAGCTCTGTATTTTATGGCATTATCTAAAGGAACTTTATCATCCAAGTCATTTCCAAATTTAAAAGCAGCATGTGTAGATCAAAAGAAAAAAAAGTCCCTAACAAGACAAAAACAATTTAAGCAATGATAAATTAAAATTAAGCAATACTGATCAAAGACAGCAGAAAAGAAAATGGGATAATGAAATATTCTAATGACCAATTTTAAAATTACTGCATCCTTATTATAATTTATATGACAGTTCTTTGATTTTCATTTGTTATTAATGAAAATATCAAGGAGAAACATGCATGTTGAGCAAAGATTTACTTTACTAATAAAATATTAAGTCTTGGATCAGTTTTTTGGCTTTTAATAATAGTAGCAAAAAAATCACATTAAGTAGTCAAATGTTTCATTGCTGGATACATGAACTTACCAAGTTACTTTTTTATAGCAATTTTAAACATGGCGTATCATGTACTCTTGCAGATAGAGTGCTCCTATAAATGTTACATAAGATCAAAAGAAATGATCTGATGTGTCCTAGCCTTAAGATCTAAAGATATTATGCTATAATTTATATTTTCATTGGCTTTTGGAAGGAATTGAATTTAGTGGTTATATATAAAAATAAAGAAAGTGTATAATTCTTCTATGATCTCTATTCCCCTGAATGAATGTAGTCAATGTGTTTTTCATGAATTTATGTAATTTTGCTAGCAGATCAAAAATAAAAAAGCCTTGGCTATTCCATATCTACATGATAATTCTCAAAATACTATAAATTGTAGTGAGCTATAAAATTATAATATTAGAGATCAATAGTTTTCCAAGATAAATTTTTTCTTACTTTAAGTACCACAGATCAAAAATAAGCAAAAGCTGCTAATGTTTATTGACATTTTCAGAAAACAGTTCTAGGAGCTCTTATCTTGAATTAATTTACAAAACATTGTCCAAGAGAAATTCTGAGTAGTAATAATTAAATTTAAAATCTTGTTGAGATTTTTAAAATTTATTGACAAATGTCAAAGGTTACTTTTTTGGTATAGAGTACCCTACTTTATAAAGGAGGGTATAGGGATGAACAGCCACCAAAAATTTAATGACATGTTAAGCCATTTATGAAAATTTTATCACAATAGACATGGATATGATTTGAAAGATCATCTAGTCTGGTTATTCAAATAACATTTCTATGAAAGAGCCTCTAGGGTTCCATGTATTTAGTCCCCTTTATCGTGATTCAAGCAAATCAGTTCCTACTTTATTTTATATACATATATCTCAGTTCCATAATAAATTAGTTGGAAGAAATGGCTAAGCTACTTAAAGTGGTTGGAAATCCACCACTTCATGTTATAATTTAGAAATGAGGAATTTCTTCTCACGTGAGAGACAGAAGGTATGAATCATTTTTTAAACATGAAGCTAGTGTTTTGAACTTTAAAATCATTAAATCACTTTCCCCCAAACCTCAAGACTTGATACATGTCTGAGGACCCTCTTCCATTTTCTCACTTTGCAATAGCTGCAATCTTATCTTCTGTGTTTCCTCTAAGGATCCAGGAATTCTCCTCCTTAAAAATTATGCCCCTGAGTATTCTCCATGGCTACAATGCTCTGCCTGAAGATAATTTCATATCCCACAATTTCTTTACATTTTTATTAAAATGCTATCTTTTCAGTAGGGCTTTCAATTTTATCCTGGAATAATTGTTTGCAGAAATGTTCACTGTTCCTTTTCTTCCTGAATCAGTGTTTCTTGCAATACAACTTTGTTGCTGCACCCACGATGTCAAACCTTAGAACTTCACCTTTTGACTCTATAGTTCTCTTTGCTTTGTGAAATAGCAAGCTATGGAAATTACACCTTTCATTTCTAAGCCTTGCCCTTGAGAAATTTCACATTTATGCTCATACTTTGGTAGCTTGACCACCACCAATGAAACAAGCCCAAGCCAGGAAGATGAAAGACCGTATGCAGCAGAGCCAAATTATTCCACTTGAAGTTTTCCTAGACTAGAAACCTCTTGTGTACCAGCCAGATCGGAGCAAGTGTGGCTGAGATTAGCCAAACCTGGCCCAGATCATTAGATCTGCTCTGGCAATCCACAGGTTCCTAATTTTGGGACAATTTGTTATGCAGCAGGAGTTAAATAATACTATGAATCTCCTCAAAAAGAAGGACTGAGTGAAGCTTATTCTTATTAGAGTGTGTAAGAGAAAGAGAAGTGAGGAATGACAGTGTTAGAAGATGGTCATATTGAGCTGGCAATGGCTTCACAGCGATCTTCCCTCTCCCTCCCTCCCTCCCTCCTTCTCTCTCTCTCTCTCTCTCTCTCTCTCTCTCTCTCTCTCTCTCTCTCTCTCTCTCTCTCTCTTTCTCATCACTCAGTCACTCAGCGGCTTCATTGAACCAACCATCAGGGAAAAGAAGGTAAAGCAAGGAATTTGTAGCTCCTTTACAAACCTTTGCTTCTCAATTCTCAGTGTTTAATTACTTCTCTTATATAAACTTGCAAACTCTTCTACACTGAGTAGTACACAGCTTTTCAAGATATGATTTGGTGACACCACAGCCTCCACTGGTCATTTCAGCTGGACCAGGGTACAAAGGCTCTTGAGGTTTTTTGTAACGGATCCTATGAGATCCAGGCTGAGGTTTTTCTCTCATGCCTGGGAGGCACTCAAGAATTCAGTGGTATTAAAAAAGTGCGCGACAGTGGAAATGACACATTTTTTTTTGTTTGTAGGCACAGAAGCTCCTGCAGGTAGAAAGTGAGGCAAAGGGAGCAAAGCCCAAGGTCAGGTGGGCTTTACAGAGCTATAATGTCTGGAAAGTGTCTACAATAGTTCCAGTGTACATCACTGGACATGTAAACTCCACACCCTTCCCACAGTAGCTTAGCATTCTCCTTTCCTGTCCTGCTTTGTCATTGATTCTTTCACAGTTGCTATGCTATACATTTTACTTTTATATTACCTATCTTTGGTTTTCTTTCACTAGAATTTAAACTTCATGAAAAAAGGAAATTTTGTCTGGTTCATTCACTAATGTTTCTGCTCAATCTAGGATAGTAATTGGCAAATAGTGAACTTTCCATCAATATTTGATGACTGGAGGAAAAGGAGCAACTCAGATAAGACTAACCAAATGTTCAACAATACTGAACAAATTGCATGCCTGTTATTAAACAATTCCTTAAAAAATTAAGTTACCATTCTTAGGCCAATTATGCAATAGCAGCCAAATTTGTATAACTAAATATTATAGATACTTTTAAAGAGAACATCTATCCTTTTCTTATTAATACATGTGGATCTAACTGGAGAGAAAACTTAAACGACTATTTTTAGACACATGAAAATTTGGGTAGCACTATCTAACAAGATTACTTTTTTGATTATTATGTAATCAGTGCTCACTTAGCTCACAAATTTAGGCAAAAATCTTGATTAAAATTACCACTGTTATTTTAAAATAATGTAATTCTGCTTCTTACCCTGAACCAGATACCAACTCTGCCCTACATATCTGGGGGACTTTCTTGATTAAAACATTGAGTTATCTAATCACTTCTGTGCCTATAAATGTACAGCCTATGTTGAAAAATAGCAGCATGTGGCTTTTTAAAATAGAATTTCTACTTATCTTTCTTTCCTAAAATTTAACCCATGCTACTTAATTGTCTATTCAAGCATTACAAACACCCATGAAATGCATTGTCTGTGCTCTATGTGTTAGCTTATTTCTACTTTTGGAAATATTTTTAGCCTTCCTTGCATCATATGCTGTGACATTAAAAGAAGGAACATTTACTTTCTCCTTAGGATAACTGTTTGATCTCTTGATTCAAATTTTTCTCAATTGCATGGTGATTTTTATAGTCTAGAGAAATGATAATTTGTCAAAATGAATGTAAAATATCAGTCATTAAATAATTACCGTTAATAACTTGTGACTCTTCATTGTTTAGCTTATTTGTAACTTTTCTACATGCTTTTCTCAATAACTGTACTTTTTCTTTTCCAGATTATAGAATTGATAGTCCCTTAAACATTACTATTAAATTTTAACAGAGAGAGAGAGAGAGAGAGAGAGAGAGAGAGGAATTTTAGTGCAATTTAGCCTTTACTGGATGACTCATAAGATATTTTTCTTATGTTAAAAAGTAATATCTCTTCAAGATGAATTCATAGAAATTAACATTTCATATTATGTTCATGTGCCTAAGGACTGAACCACCTTTATTACATTTATCTATTTATCCATGCATCCTTCTATCTTCTGTTTTCTATCATTTTAAACATTGAATTACGTGACTAATGTACTATATACATTTACATGTTAAATTATTTAACTCCTACAGCAACTGTTTCAATTTAATGAGGTTACTCCTGGGTCACTGACAAGTACAGTAGAACTGATAACTTGAGGCTTAATAATTTGTCCAAGATGACACATCCAGTATGCAGTGAAACTGAACTTGAAACTTGTGTCTATATGCAAAAATCCATGATCATCACAAGTACACGTCTCCAAATTAGATTCACTGAAGTTGTGAAAGAGCAACTTCTGTCCATTTGCACAATAGTAGACTAAAACAACGAGAAGCTGAATGCAGGATATTGATGAAGGAAACAGGAAACAAAAATTTCTAGGTGACAGAGTAGCTGTGAAAGTTATTTCCTTCAATATGTGAAGGTGTAGGAGAGCTTTCAATTCTGCTATGACAAGCTATCATATTTATTTAGTAGTCTTTGATATATTTAATGGGTAGAATGTACATTATATATCATTGATTAATATTTATTGATTTCTGCAATACTCCTCCTTTTCTTCTCTTTGGGTGGTTCTATGAAAACATTAATGGCACTACTCAGCTAGATAATTAAAGGGTGATCCAATGAATTGAAATTGCCTTTTCTCAAAAAGTTATTTTTGATTGTTTTAACCCTTATTTATACTTTCAGTTTCTCACAAAACAAAAACTATTTGGTATTTACACGTGTGTCCTATTTATTTCACTTAAGAGTATAGCCTTGATATGCATCCATTTAGCTATAAATGTCTCTAGTTTGTCGTTCATTATGCTGAGTAGCACTTCATTTATAAAAAAAACCACATCTTTTTTATCCAGTTTCCAGTTGATGGACAAAACAATTAAAATGAATAATTGATAATTTGAAATAGGTAAAAAAGGTCCAAAAGGTAGGGGAAGTGGGAGGGGAAGGGGAAAGGAAAGAAGGGAAAGGAAAAATTATGAGAAAAGAAAAAAATAGAAAAAAAGTCTTTGTAAATAGGGAAGGGTGGAGGGGGTGGAGGGCACACAGTTAATGGGGAAAAAATAAGAACAAAGATACATCATGTATAGGTACAAGCACCCAATGATAAATGTAAATGTATTGTATACCTAAAATGTACCAATAAAAGAATTTAAGGAAAAATTTTTGGGCCGGAGATTTAGCTCGGTGGTGCCGTGCCCACCTTGCAAATGCAAAGTGCAAGGTCCTGAGTTCAATCCCTGGGGGAAAAAAAGAAAAAAAGTTATGTTTAACTATTTAATTGACATTAAACTGAAGATATTAGAATTTCAATGTACAGATGCATTTTTGTTATTAAACCACATACGCTCTTTAGAATGTATTTATTTGTTTAATTGTTCTAATATTTTTTAATGTTTTTTTCATTAAGTTTATTGGTACATTTTAGGTATACAGTATGATCACTTTCATCATTGGGAATTTGTACCTTTACATGATGTATCTTTGTTCTTATTTTTTCCCCATTCCCCTGCCCTCCCTTCAACTCCTCCACTCTTCCCTATTTACAAAGACTTTGTTTCTGTTTTTTCCTTTTCTCATATTTTCTCATTTCCCCTAATCCTCCCACTTCCCCTTCCCCTTCCCCTTTGGACCTTTTATCCTGTTTCACATTTGATTCACTCTCTTTTGTTGTTTTTTTCAAAGTCACGATTACACTTCTTCACTGGGGGTTTGACTCTCAAATAAAAGCCACTCTGGTCAAAAGACAAAGTAGTAAGGAAAATGTTTAACTATAATTTTCAGCATTATTATAATTTAAAATATATCTGTCCTTATAATGTGATAAACTATTGATTAGGAAAGATTACGTTTTATCAAACCATGTGAACAGTTTGTATACAGGAAACATATTTCCAGGATTCTTATTCTCTGTCTCTCCCTCAATATATCTCCTCTCACCCCTGCCTTTGTTTTTCTGTCTCTGGAAAATTGTGTCTTATTCTTTGTTTCTCATTTTCTGTCCTCTCTCTTTCTCTCTCTCTGCCTTTATTTCTCAAATTATTTATTCAAATAGAAAATAGGAAAGTATAATTTAGATGAACTTATGTATGGCAAGTCTAATTTGATGAACCTGAATCTCTAATGTAAATTTTCATATTTTCAAAAGTTCTAGTATGTCTGTAAAATTTAGGCTTTCTCTTCTAAAAAGCAGGAATAAAGCTACATATCTTAAACTAAGTTTTCACTACAAAGATGTGCATATTTATTGTTCATAAATTTGGTAATTTTTCTTTCCTGAAAAACATAATTTTTCATACCTCATTTTAATACCTAACAGCATGAATAAACAGATAATTGTAAAAGGAAATTTGTTCTCTTAGTTTCTAGAAAAGTTAGAAAGATTATCTTTTGAAATCTTGCATAATGAAAAAGATCACACGGAGAAAAACACAAGCAAAGAGTATAAATTCCAAGAAAATTAGTCATTATTTATAATTCTTCTTCCTTTTTTAGGGAGGAGACTATATTTATTTTGAGTAGCCTTAGTTTCACAACAAATTTAAGAGGAAGACACAAAGTTTCTACTTTTGCTGCCCCATTCATTTACAGCGTGGGTCTTCACTATTAGCTTTATCCACAAAAGTGGTGCATTTGTTACCCAAAGACTACAATCTACATTAGGATTCATTTTCCCTGTTGTACAATGTATGGGTCTGCAAAACCATGTAATGATATGTAACTTTCATTATAGTGTCATATAAGTATTGTGGAACTAAAATCATCTGTGTTCTGTGTAATCACCCCTCCATTGTGCTTCCTCAGTTTTAGAATTGTATGTCTATGTCAGGAGTTACCTTTGTTCCCCAACTTTTAAAATTTTGTATTGGATTTTGAAATAAGACACCTTAAAACATAATTTTATTTGGATTTAAAGAAGTCTTTTCAGAGCACTTCAGAAAACAATGGGATTGTCTTTTTGTTGGAGACAGTATCTATAAAAATCACAATTTAGTGAATGTATCCTTACCTATCAATGTTAGTATGTATCAGTTTCCATTTTAAGGCTCATTATTATCTCATATTGAAAGAAGAGAGGTTTTACAATTTAGCTGGTATTGAATTAGAATTGCAGTTTTGAAAAAAGATGTTTAGGGGCCGGAGATTTAGCTCAGTGGTGCTGCTCCTGCCTTGCAAGTGCGAAGTGCAAGGTCCTGAGTTCAATCCCTGGGAAAAAAAAAAAGAAGAAGGAAAGAAATAAAAAGATGTTTAAATCAGTATTTAGTTCTTTTTTATTTAATTTACTTTTAATTGATGCATAAAGTCTAAAATTTATTCATGTTAATGTGGTACAGATTAATGTTTTAAAAATATATAACTTGCATAATGTTTAAATCGGCTTAAATGTATTTATCTCTTTATAAATTTACCATTTATTTTGAAAACTTTCAATATCCTTTTTTGGCTCCTTTGTCTTCATCTGTTGTCACCTTGCAGGGCAATATATCACATCAGAACTTGCTATGATCTCAATGTAACTTAGTGGTTAATGTATCATTTTCAGTCTTCTTTAGCATCCTAAAACTTGACATCAATAATGTTTACAGTAACTTTCTTTAGTTTTGTTGACAACTGTAAACTATTTGAAAAGAAAAGTAGCAAATCACCTGACACACTTTAGAGAAATGTTATAATGGTGATTTTTAAAAAGCATTCATGGTAAAAGAATAATTTTCAAGGTACATTTTATGATAATGATCATTATGTTTTCATTTCTTAATATTCTGACTTAGTAATGCTTATAACAGAGTAAAAGGTAATGAGGTCTTGCAGTACTTTATGAATGTCTTCTTTTGAGAAGCACAAGTCTACATAGACACATTTGAAAACAAAATTGAAATACATCCTGGGGCTGGTATCCCCTTTCTGAGTTATTACAGGTTTATATGTGAATTCTGAACACTTTAGAAAGCTTCTTTGTCCTTACTAATTTTCACCAAGAACAGCAGTGATTGTTAGCCATTTCATTACAGATTTTAGAATGATATTATCAAATTTATTGCAAACCTTTGTGGAGTTTAGATTGGAATTCCATTGACTCTATAGGTAAATTGAAGGGATATCTTATCTCTTAGTACATATTTCCAACTACAAAAATTATGGATCATCTTTTGACTTATATGTGTATTCTTTAATTTATCTTAAAATTATATAATATACAAGTGGTATAATTATATTATATAAGATAAAATTATATCATATCTCTGTAGGAAACTTACTGTATTAGTCACTTCCCTGAAGCTGCAACAGAATACCTGATTCCCACAGCAGAGGAATAGAGGTTTATGTGGCTTACAGTTTGCAGAGAGTTCCATCCAAAGTTGGCTGGCTCCAAAGCAGAAAAGGTATGGTGGAGGGGCTGCCAGAGGAGTTGCTCACTCAAGGCAGCCAGAAAGCAGAGAAAGACAGGAGGGGCCAGGGACGAGAATACACCTCTGCATGTCACAGCCCTAGGGACCACCTCCAGCCAAGTCCACCTTCTGCACCAGCTATGAACTCATCAATGGATGAGTATCTGACCCCTATGATTCAAGTACTTTCCAAACAAAAGGCTTTTGGGAGATATTTTAGATCTAAACTACAATAATTACCTTATGAATAATGCATATATATTTAAAACTTATATTTTCCCCATTTACTACTAGTACACAAAATTAAAACTGCCTATACTGCTTTCACTTTTAACCAATTTATTCATCTCAAATTTATTTTAAAACTTTGTTTTTAGAGTATTCTTATTTTCTATTGAATGCTTACATTATTGCAACATAGAGGAAGTTGTATTTCCTCCTTTCCCATGCTTATACTTGTAAATTCTTTTTTTGGTCTTACACCACTGACTCAATGCTACAATATTAAATTCATATAGTTTGTATTTTCTTTTAATCCCTGATTTAGAAGGGAGTGTTTACAAAGTTTCCACACACTTCTGCAAGTGTGTAATTCTAGTTTTTCTCATTTATTTGGTTTTATAGGTACTTCTTTGTAGTCTAAGAAAGAAATTGACCTTCTCAAAGTTTTTAAATATGTAGACAACTATTTGGCAATGGACCTTATAAAATACTTTGGGATTATCTTAGGGTTTTCAGTGTATGTTTTCAATGCGATAAATTATATTTATGACATTTTAGCTGGGCATGGAGGCACATATGTATTACACCAGCCCTTGGGAAATTGAGGTAGGAGGATTGCTGTGAGTTCAAAGCCAGTACTATGCAGTGAGAACCAGTCTCAAAAAGCAAACAACTTTTGAATCTGCAAATAATGTGCGTGTATATATACACATATATATATATATATACAGGATGTATACACACAATCTACATATGTCTATTAAATATTCATCATACATAATCAAGAAGGATATACTTTAATAATATTTCTTATCAAAATAAACAGAATGTCTAGCAATATGTTAAGGAACATTGAATAACTAAGGGAGTTTTAATATCCTTTCTTTATGTGAGTTTCTTGAATAGTACAATGTCTTTTACTCTTCAGACCCTGGTACTTCATCATTTAAAATGTGTCATGCTATGATAAATCATTTTGTGTTGACTCAATCAGATTTTTTGTGCTTTTCCATCAACCTAATAAAAATAGCTAATAAAATCTGCCATGAAAAGTTACAAAAGATGAGTCACCTGGCATGACAAAAATCAGCAATCAATTGTTTAAGAAACAGTTTTTAAAAATGCACATCATGAAGCATTGACAATAAAGTATATTAAAAGAGGGAGAG
The DNA here is from genome assembly GCF_053883595.1 of Heterocephalus glaber. Classification (NCBI taxonomy): domain Eukaryota; kingdom Metazoa; phylum Chordata; class Mammalia; order Rodentia; family Bathyergidae; genus Heterocephalus; species Heterocephalus glaber. The sequence goes on along the minus strand of NW_028258312.1, from coordinate 14,676,817 downwards.
TCGGGAAGGGAAAATAAAGGGTACAGTAGAATAGCTAATAAAAGGATTTGACTAAACAATGACAGAATACATAACTTTGAGAACTTTCTATTTGTTAAATATATATTTTCTATAAACTGCTAAATGTTGTGTGTGCCAATCCATGTGGAAAGCACCTTGTGATTGGGCAGCTACACTATAATTACAGCAATGCTAAAAATGCAAATGTTTAAAAGTTTCAAAAGTTTTCCTCTGGACACTGGAATTAGCTGCAGAATGAAGATACAAATTTATAAATGTTTATGTATGTCCCTACACAGGCTTTTTTGTGTGTGTGTGATGGTAAGAGCTTCTGTGTTTTCATTAAGCTGTTATATCTTTAAGTTGTTGAAAATTCCAGAAAAAAAAACAAACCTCTAAGTCTCATGACTTTATGTGTTATTCCACAAAGGTATGTTTTCCCTCTCCGGAGGCTGCTGTCCTGGTCCTTATCCTAGATATTCAGAATCCTTATTCAGTGTCCTTTACCTGCTTTTGATTTTTTAAAATGAGTATTAGATATTGCTTTAAATGAACTAACCTACTTAGAAGACCAGCTACTTCTCCCCAGGTCTGTTGATGTACGGTTGACAAATAACAACTATATATGTTTACATGTGTACAATGGGATGTTTTAAAACTGACAACTCCTATGAAGATGAATGGGTACTTAAAGCTAACCTTTAAAATTTCCTAGTCAAATATATTCTTTGTTCTTGTTCTTATTTTATCTTTAAATTATCACTTGTCATAGTAAATATTGCCACACCTACCTGCTAAAGAGTAATCATAGTTGATGATATAATTTTAGAAGTTTAGTGCTTGTATTTTCTCCTTTTTCCAGGATATCAATGTCTGAAATTTCTTTTCAATCAATTTTAGAGGGTTGTTTACACAGCGATATTGAAAAATTACTATATGATGACTTTGAAATATATACAGAATTTAACTATTTTCTTATCATTACTTAATAAAAATTGTAATAGTTGAAAATCTGTATGAATATTCTAATACATGGCTACTTCCTGAGAAATTGAATCAGTTTCATCATAAAGAAAATTTACAGGTAGAAATGTTGATGAATTTTATATTTATCTTATAACTCCTTAATTTTTTAAAGGCAGTCATTCCTTTGAATGACTCTGATATGCACAAGTAGCAGACACTAAATAATATCAGTCCCTCAAAAACATGATTCAATTTTCAGTTACAGTGGTGTATTAACCGTGAATAATTGCATAATATGTAAAATTTTGCTAACAGTTCAGTTCACAAATCATTGTGCAAATAACAGATCTGCATCATCATCAATGAACGATCAAATCACTTCTTTCAATGTTTGTTGGAGTTTGGTCTTCACAGATATGTTATTCAGTTGATGCACAAACTCTGTGCACTTGTATTGACCCCTTGTCACTCAGTGATAAACTAGTGTGATAACGCAGAAAAACAGATAATTAAAAAAGAAAATTGGCCAACAAAGTCATCATTATGTGTAATGAAATAAGCTAGACACAGAAAGATAAGTACTGGAATGTCTTACTCATATGTGCAGTCTAAAATGTCGATCCGATAGAAGGTGCGAGAAGAATCCTAGTTGCCAGAGGCTGGAGAGATAGGAGGAGGGAGATAGGAAAAGTTTATCAAGGGGTACTAATTTGTAGTTGCATAGGAGTCAGTAATGCACAGTAGGGCGACTATAGATAAATAAAAAAATGTTATTCATTTCAAAAATCTAGAAGGAAATATTTTGAAAGTTTTACCATGAAGAAATAATAAATGTATGGGGCAATAAATATATTTAACTTGATTTAAACATTATACAATGTATATATGTATCAAAACCTCACATGGTATCCATTAATATACACATTTTTCATGTGATGATAAAATAAATTTAAATAAATAAAAAAGATTATTGCATTGCCAAGAAAATAATGATAAGACATAATGTAATGTAATGATAAGACATAAATGTAATTTTAGAAGAAAAGGCAGATCTGGGGTTGTTGATACTGCAGCTGCTTGAGAACTTCTAGATATACTGCCAAAGGAACTTGGTGAAGAAAAACTTAGAGCTATAGAGGATGAAAGTGTGTACGACAAAGAAAATGAAGTCCCAGAGAAAGTGTCACTGGAATAAACTTCATATTAAAAGGAACACTAGGAGATATTTCATGTAGTTGAAAGAGCAAATGATAGAATGTTGGAATTGATCTAATTGTAGACCTAAGACAATTTCCCAAGACAGAAGTATCATATGTTATAGGACAACAAGGTAGACACTGTGCAGACTACTAATGTCCTATTGTACCAATGCACTATTTAATATATTGAATACTAGCTGTACTTTTCCCATTACCATATAAACTTATAACTGGTAATAAGATAATTTTAATGTTTTAATAAAGAGTTTTAAAAGTCACAATAATTGTGAGGATTGTGTCACAGGTTTTCATTTGTGCTACTTTGGGTTCTCCACTACCATGGAGAATGAGAACAGCTTTTACTTTAGTATTTCTGAATTTTCAAGATTTCTTATATATTATATAAGTTGACATAAATTGGTGAAAAGAAATTAGAAGGAGATTTTTATTAGAGAAATGTTAGGAGCAAAATTGCAGGGCTGAAAATGTATATTCTCTATTTATCTCATATTTTGATGCTGGTTGTACCTTACCCTGAAAATATTTCGGCCATTAGTTTTAATGTGCATTTTTCTCCTTAGAATTGCAAAAATAGTCCCTCAAAGTTTTATGTATTAAATTTGAAGCATTTCATAATTACCTATGTCAACCAAATATCAAGTAAGTTGATTAATGTACTTAGCATATGTTTCCTAAACTGATCCTTTATTTTGATCACTTGCGTGAAGATGCAGGATCAAGAATAGTATGTATATGGAAGATAAAGAAAAAAACATTAGGCCAGGCATTTAGCTCAGTGGCGCAGTGCCTGCCTCGAAAGCGCAAGGTCCTGAGTTCAATCCCTGATATGGGGGTGGGGGTAGGGGATAGCATTAAAGTACTCCTTATCTTATAGCCATAATCATTTCAATTTCACAAATAAACTATAATTTGGGAAGTTCTCTTTCCATATTATCAACTATGTATTAGAGATGACATTGAAACCTGAATTTTCTAAATGTGACTCCCCTATACTTTCTAATGTGTAATACTAACTGAATAGAGTGTATAAAAGAAGTTTTTCTTGTCTAGGACACAATGTATATCTTTTTTATTTATTTTTGTACCAGGGATCAAACTCATCACCTTGTGCTTGTGAACACAATGCATACTTTGTGATAATTTTAGCATTTTCAATTATTATTTATGTAGTTTGTCAGGGCTTCCTGTAGTTTTTTAACATTCACATGATTTCAGATACTCTTCTCAATAATTTTCTTTCTTGCTATGATTTTTCTCCTAGATTCAGTCTAGGCCAATTTATGGTCTAGACTTCTTACTAAGGTGTGATACTTCCCCTTTACCTTGTTTCTCCTCCATTTACAGTATCTCCACACATCTGAAACAACCCCATTCCTGTTTAAAACCAAGGTAGTCCAGTGTTAAGTAATAAATGAATAAATGTTTCATTATTAAATTTCCATGATCTCTTGTGGTTTCTATTTGTTGCTGAAGTTATAGTCACTTGATTTTTAAATGAAATTTAATTTTGCAATTGATTTAGATTTCCAGAAAATTTGCATAGTTCAGTGTTCTTTACATCTCACATAGATTCTCTTAATAGTAACATCTTACATTAATATGTTTTAGTTGTCACAGTTAATGAACTGATATTGATATATTATTAATTTTTTCTGTTTCATTATCCCAGCCAGGATATCACATTTTATTTAGCTGCCATGTCAAATTTATCTTCTTCAGGTTGTAAAAGTTTCTTTAAGTTTTCCTTGTTTTTGATGACCTTGACAAACTTAAGGCAGACTGGTTAGATATTTTGCAGAACATCCTTTTAGTAGCATTTGTTGATGTGTTTCTCAAGATTACAGTTATAGAATTTTGATAGGAAAACCGTGGGGATAAAATGTCACCCTCCTAATGTCAGATCGAGAGTAAATTTTATCTAAATGACATCATTGATGTTTCCATGATCGACAGATTATGGTAGTGTTTATTATATTTCTCCATGAGAACTTACTTTAATTCCCTTTTTACACAATAAACTCTGTACTCTTTGAAGGAAGAATATAAAATAAAATTATTCTAGGAATTTTCTCCATTCTTCTTAACTTTAAAATTTTATTCAATCTTGTATTTGTATGAATCTGACCTGAAAGCTAAATAAAATGTGATATCCTGGCTTGGACAATGATATAGAAGAAAATAATATATCAATATCAATTCAGTAACTGTGAGAAATATAACACATTAATGTAAGATGTAGCTAAAAAGATAAACTATGTAAGATTTATTTGTATTCTTCTATGTAAGTAGAGATTTATTTTTTCTTCAATTTCTAATCAAATACTACTTTAATATGTTGCTCAGTCTTTTCAAGTCTTAGCCAATACGAGCTCTTTCAGTAGGCTTCTGTGTCTTTTTGACATGGTCTATAATTTATTGAACACTTGTTTACCTGCTGTTACTATGAGATGATCAAGGCACATTTTACACATTCCATTCCTCCTGGTCCTAGACTCAACCATTTCTAAAACAAGTTGCCCACCTGTGTTTCTTGGAGAGTATTAATGGAAAGATCTGCATAAAAGGTGTGTTCAGAGTTAATGGAATGCTGTTGTTTCCAGATTCTCTCAAGGAAAGAGGAGAGAAATATCTGTGTGTCTATTAATCTGTATACACATATATGTATTTCTCTGTGCATGTATGTGCATCTACCTATAGCTCTATTAATCCAGATGTGGTCATACTAATGTGTAATCTACTACCATAGGTATTGTTTTAGCCATCCGCCACTGTCTTTACTCTGGCAGTGAGAAATCTGCCTCAAACTCTATGCTTCACTTGGTTTCCAATCACAGAATCTATTCATTGAAATTTCCATAATTATTAGCCTGTACCCTCAAAATAACTATCAACTAGAATCCAAAGTTCATGTGTAGTTAATTTTACCTTTCTTCTTACATTCTACACTTCTTTCTTAATGCATTTTCATAAATCAGACTTTGTTACCGTTTGAATTCTACACAAGATCCTACAACTTCTTAAAGAGTTTCTTTTAAAAAAATTTTTTTTGTACATCAAGCGTTAGTTTTGCACATGAAGAAAAAACATTATTGAAAGTGTCACTTTCAAATGACTAAAGGACATTTATTAATTAAATCATATTTGGTTACTTGAAAGGCAAAAAATAATAAATACATGAAAAGACAGACAATAAAGTGACAGTCTTTCTGATCAATTTTTCTTGTCAAAAACTTCATTAAAAATCAGAAGTCAGGTGCCTAATAGAGGAGAGTAGATATTTCATAGGTAAACATGCTTTCTTCCAGAGTTTTTGGTATATCTTATCAATTTTAATATGGAGGCCCACAAATATATATCAGGTAAAGAAGCATTTTATTCGTGGGTTTGGTGGCCTGAGAAGTAAATAACTTCCCCACAACCACACAGGAATTTTTATTTTATATATATCAAGCCATTACTGTTACTAGAGAGGTGGTAGTTTAAATAAAAATTATCACAGAAACATTTTGAAAACTTTTGACTGGTTTCAAAAATTGATAATCATCCATAGGATGAAAGAAAATTTCATAAACTTCTAAGTTATTTTTCTGTCTTAATTACTAAGAGGGACACCTGGCGAATTGGGAAGTGTATAAGACACAGCAAGTAAAATTGTTTGAAATTGTAGCTGTGTGCCTTTCAGGGTCATGTGGATTACAATTGGGGTCCCTATGGGATAGCACCCCCCTTCCTGGGGCTCAGAGCTCTGCTACAATTCTTGATTTCTGTTCTCATTATCTGCCTGAACTTGAAGCTTCTGTAGTTAAGTGACCTTTGTAATTTTTTCAGCCTGTCTATACTGAATTCAATTGAAAAAGTAGTTTCTATTGAATGATTTCTTCCACTTCCATTTATCAATCTAATTGCTTTCTGATTTTGGATTATTATAGTAGGAAGTAACTTCCTAACCAGTTTTTCACTGAGATTTGGAGATATTGAAGGCTTTTTAAAATTACATTTTTAAAAATAAAGCCTTTTGCATATTTTCTTTCTTATACATGTGATTTCCCCCATAGTTTAGCCATCCACATATGTCGCTAGTCATATATCTGTAAGGAGACACATTTGTGAATTTAACTTAGCAATCTTCAACTAGTATGAAAATACTAATTGAACACTAATTGAATACTAATTACTAATTGAAAATAAGCATATTAATTTCTATACTAGCAAGAAATTGGAATTTTACAAGTCATCTAGCTTATTTAAATAATATGGTGAAAATATTAATTCCAAGCACATTGACACTGCTTTTCCAGTTGGAAACAAGTCCCAGTTTTGATTCATTTTCAATGTTATATACTAATTTATGACAACAAACATTTCTACATAAAGGTGTTACAATAAATTTTAGAAGTCTGCTATTTCTGTACCTGTCAGAACTAAGTCACTGATAAGTACTTTTATGTTTTTCCAATTGAGGGATATATATACACAAAACGTAATGACAAAATGTTAATGTACATACATTGCATTCTTTTATTTTATGTAGGAACTAGAATGACATTTTTGAGCACTTTTTTGTTGTTTTTGATAATACTTCAAAGTCTGCTTGCCATAGTTTCAGTGTGGAGTAATTTTTTAATTATTTCAGTTAAAATGTGAAATAATCAACTTGTCTTTGTGTTCAAAAATCATCTTCCCTTGTCAAGCTGTTAGACAGTGGAGAGTTTATTTATTCATTTATTTATTTACTTACTTATTGTGTTCAAATCAGGTATTTTATCTTCTCATTTTGCACTCAGGTGTGTTCTGCCTGGTTTCATCTTCTGGACACACATAGCCTTTGCACTTTGGCCCTCAAAAAGGAGAAAATGCTGTTTCTGAAGACCTTTGAGCTTTTACGTTAATGAACACTATGTTTGAAAAAAAAGTCTCATGTGAAACATTAGTGCTACGGGGAGTTTGAAGAGAAAGAAGAGAGGTTGTAATAAGTAAGAGTGAAGAAAGTATGATGCCAGTACATTGAGATCCTTTAAAGGAAAAATGCAATCGAGGTTGTGAAGGAAAAAAGTGAATTATTCTGCCAGGTTGAAAGGTGCAGGGTGATTTGATTACTACTTGAGACTAACCTGGAATCCAAACTCCCACGGAGTTCAGCGAACGCCCTGATAGACATATTGGTGAATAGAAGAACTAGATGAAAGGAAAATCTTTTGGGAATTGGTTCTCTGGAGAGCACTGGGGAGATGGTGAGCTACTCTCTGGACCAAATGAGACCTGGAGACATTAGAGTCCTACAGAGGAAGGCAAAGGAAGTTGACTGTAGGAAAAGCCCTATAAGAGACATAACATGAAAATTACGCCAAGGGACGAAGACTTCTTCAGGAAGTGGTCTGAGCAGTGAAGGGAGAGGGCAGGGCAAGGGGCAAAAAAAATAGGAACCAAGATATATCATGTTAAGGTACAAATTCCCAATGATGAATATCATCATATTGTATACTAAAATGTACCAATAAACTTAATGAAAAAAAAAAAAGCTCTGCTTTACCCTGGAGGGTTTTTCATTTTGTAGCATATCCTGAAAAGGGAACAAGAGTTACGCTTAACCTAGGACTTCTGTAACAATTAAAATCCTGTTTCCCAAAGACACTTTCATCTTCAGCATAAAAAAACTATAATGTGATTTTGGCTTTGTGAGAATGAGATAATTTGCTACAATCTGCCAGAAAACTGCCAGGGTAAATAAATACTCAGTATCATACCGAAGGTGTGAAGGCTGCCACGGGGTAGCAGTGCACTCCCATAGCCCTGGTGGGAAAGCAGCCCCTTCCCAGAGGGATCAGCCACAGGGGCGGTAGGAAGGAGGTAGCACCTCAGGGCGGGTGGACGCCAGAGAGTCCAGAGCAGGAGCGGGAGCGGGAGGATCGAGCTCAGTTTGCTGCCCGAGTGTTGGAGCCCAGTGGAGTTACAGGAATAACCAATGGAAATTTGAAAAGGAATCTCAAAGGTAGTTGAACATTTAAATATTAACATTATAAAATTCTGGCATTATAAAGTTTACTGGTAATATTAAGGAGAGTTTCCGTCAATTTTTCAGCTTGAATCATTCACAAGTTTTTAGGATTCCATTATTGGGAGTGACTAAATGAGACTTACGTAAATAAATCTTAACCGTGTATTCTTCATCTTCTAAGTCAAAATCTTTGGATGTTTATTTCCAATTATTCAACTCCCCCGAATGTTTTCTGACATATTCTTTAAGGAATAGTTCATTTATACATTAGATAATTGGTCGCCAATTTCAGACTTGGAAAAACGTAATTTTTATAAACTTCTTTCCTTGAATTTCTAGAATCATTTCTCTTTTTACCGCCCATGAATATTTAAACTTTTATCCAGGCCATTCTAACTCTGAGGAGCACTGTGTTTTTCACATAAACTTTCTTCCATTTGTAATCAGCGAATCCAGTGTGGTTTGTGGGAATGGTGGAAAGTGTTTAGTATTCTTTCCATGCCCAGTAAACCCTCCAGTTTACGCACACAGTCTTTTCTTTCCAGGGCTCCACAAATTCATTCTAAAGTTGTAACTTAAAAATGAAGTTCACGTCTTCTTTTGCTTTGGCCTGCATCTGCAGCAGGTTATTTTGTTTCTGGGATTACTTGGTAACCACAGAATGACACTAATGAGAAGCTGCTATGGCAATTTTAGGAACTCTATGGAGGTCTTGTAAATTTGTCAGGGATGCATTTCAGAAGTGAGTTCGTCTTGCTTAAACCATTGTCAGTATTTTCTTCCTGCCCATATAGGATGAAAAACAAAGAATTGTGCCATCCACAGAAACACAATGGGATTTTATCATATTTAATTCATTAATTGGAAGCTTTTTTTACTTTACCAACCCATACAAGCTATAGAAGTTTAGGACTGCTACCTCTCTATGACACAGAATGGTATGTAGACTGCAAGACAATCACATAGCCAAGGGACTCTGCAAGTCACGACAGGCTCCATGGCAACTCTCACCTCACTGCTCACCAATGTGCAGATGTTCAGAGGCAAGGAGCTGCCATAGGGACATCACTTGACAGCAGGGTGAGGTTTTCTGGGGGATTCTAACTGTGCGTGTCAATATATGTGCCAGGGTAATTTAAATTGCTTCTGTGATGCTTTGTGTAACCTATTCAACTGACTTACTATTTCAGTTTGGGTCTGCCAGAGTTCAACAAATAACTCTTGCCTGCCACAGTTTATTTTTAAGGAGGAAAATTGGATTTGTAATTCCACTATTATCTGAGTCCTTCTATTTCCTTTTCATCAACCTTACATATTTTGGTTACATATTACTGAACTTTCTCACAGTAGAATTCTTATGATTCTCAGATTTTTCTTGTACATCATATAACACCTGTATCAGTTCAAAGCATATGGTAAGAAATCAGGGAAAAAAATATCTGTCATCTCTATTTCTTTTTTTCTTTATTCTCTTCTTTTAGTTTGAACATAATTTCTACTGTAATTTAAGTATGAACATAAATTTAAATAACTAACTGGCTTAAATGATCACATCACCTACTGATTCTTCATAGGGTATAAAAGACCACAAGAATCACTTAGAGGAAGGAAGAAGGAAATGAGGATGAGAATGCATGTGTTTTGATTCTGATATCTTTTAACAACTGCTGAAGAAACTGTTACTCATTTATTTCCATGATTATGAAATGGTAGATCTGGTTTAGTAGCATCAACATCACCTGAGGACATACTAAATATTTAAAATCTCTGTTCTACATTAACCTAGCAATTTGGATCTGTCCTTTCTGCCTTGCTACCCCCTTCCTCCCTCTTTGTGTGCTCTTCCTCTGTCCATCTCTCCTTTCTTTTTAAATATGAGGTCTTGCTACATTGCCCTGAACTAGCCCTGAACTCCTGGGCTGGAGTGATCATCCTGTCTTAGCCTTCCAAATATGTTATCTGGGTTCTAACATGCTGAGTCTCTCGTGTCAATGTTTGGGAACCAGTAAAGTCCAACTCTGTACATTTATAAGACAGAGAGAGAAAAGTTCCTTACTGGTCCTAGGTCTTACAGTTAGTTATTCAAAGCATGTTTATTTACATTCTCAGTTGTCTTATTATACCACCGAGCATTCCTTCAAGTTTATTTGTGATTGTTCCTGGCAATTGTTTCTTCTCCATACATTTAACATCTTCTTAGACATAATTCTTATGTTTACAAATAATTATTGAACATATATGATAGAAATATAGAAAATATTTATCAATTTGAATTAAATGAATGATTTCTGAGCATTAAGCACTGAATATTCTGTTATGCCTCATGTAGTAATTTGTTTTTAAAGCCTAAAAGTTTTCTTACATTCATACTTCATATAACATAGCAGAACTACTAAAAAGACATTTTAATTTATTAAGACAACTTCCTTCTTATTTGATGTCACACTATATTGTCAGAAATCTTGTATTTCTACTCTAGAATTAAGGCAACATAAACATGAACGGTCCTTTTGGGTACATCTTTCTATAATATAGACTTTTCTGTTTTTATTGATACAGGTCTGCCTACAGTTTATGTTTATATTTGACTTACTTGGTAGGAAAACACCTAATCGAACACTCTAGAAATGAAAATGAGAAACAAATGATTCTTTCCTTAGCAATAGCACTTTATTGATGTTGACAATAGCACTAAAATCTACCTGCTGTGGATGGCAATAGGGAAAATTTACTCTCTTCCTTGTTTTTATACCTGTCGGAAGAAAAAAATGCATTGTAAAATAAGATTGCTAACAGAGAAAGTGTGTTGACAATGACTAAAGCCCACCTGAAAATTACAAACAATCAAGAAAAGAATATTATGTTTCCTAACATCCTGTCTGGAAAATCCACAGGCATCACTTTGTGTCAACATCATTCCGCAAGGTCATAAAGCACTGTGTGCAGAGGTTGCGAGTGCCGTTTGGGAAGCGTGGCAGGCAGAGTCAGGGCCTCTTCAAAGATTTCTTATGTCCTAATCACTGTAACCTATGGGATGGTAAATTACATAGCAAAGAGCAGTTAAGCTTGGTAATTAACTGATATCAAAATAGACAGATTATCTGGGATTTTCCCAAGTGTGCTTACAATTGGAAGAGGAAGGCAGAATTAGAAGAGTCCAGAAGAACCACGGCTTCAGAAGGAAATCCAATGGAATGCAGCATTGCAAGCTGAGAAGGAGAAAAGGGGCCCCAAGCAAAAGAAAGCAGAAAGTTCTGAAGCTGAAGAAGGCAAGGAAGCAGGTTCTCCCTTCAGTCTCTAGAAAGTAACACAGACCTGCCAAGACCCTGATTATAATCCAGTGAGACTCATGCAACGCTAGTAACAGTCAACCAGTAGGTACAAGATTTGTGTTGTTTTAGGCCGCTGAAGTTGTGGCCTTTTGTTACAGCAGCAATAATACAGAGTAATGGAGATTTTGACTTGAATCTCAGTTCCACATGTTGGTAGCTTTGTCCTTGAGCAACTTTCTTAAACTCTGAACTCCAGTTCATCCATTATGTAAGACATAATAAGCACTTATCTAATAACATTGTTATAGTAATCATGGAAATATTTATAAAATGCTTGTCATTTGCCCTAGCATTTGTATATATCAGCTATTGTGTATAGAAACAAAGCTTTATTTGATACATGATAAAAGATAAATTACTTCAGACAGAAATAAGTTTTGTAATAAAATCTTGAGTGAATCTCAGGAGAAAGCATATATTCCTGTTCAAAATTGTAATAAAATATCTCATTAAAGTATTTCATTAAATTAATTTTATGGAGAATATCTTTTTCAGTTAAGGAAGAAAGTTCAGAATTTATCCACTTTAGTTAGCAGCTATCATAAATAAAGCAGCATTTTTCAGTGATTAAAAATTAAAACAAAAGAAACAAATAAACAAGATTCCCTCGGATAGCAGACCAGTGCACATATTTGAATTCTTATAACTCTAGCTGGTATGCCAGAAAGAGAAGATGAGAAAAGTTTTTCCACTTTTTAAACATTTTCCCGTAGAAATTACATTTCTCACGTGATTATATTTTCTTTAGAGAGCTGTCTGCGAAGCCAAATGTAAGAGGGCACTGAAAAATACGACCCCCACTGGGAAGTCTGGAAAAAAAAGCACACCTTGTTGAGCAGTTCCACCTTTTTACCTCTTGCCTTCTAGAAACAGACATAAGAGAAGCTCTAGGATACAACAACTTGGGACCTAAATTTTTTTACACTGATTAAATCATCATCAGAAAGGACAGGCAACAAATTCTCCGTTTCTCACCATCATTTCACTATAGTCTTAAGATGCTAAAATTGCTAGAATAATACACAAACATCTATAAAATCATTTGTTCATGCTTGCCATTTTATAAGCATGCATTATGCATCAATGGAATTTATTCATTATTGCAAGCAAAATAGAAAATCTTTAAATTTTATTTGAAAGATATTTAGAAACAATAAATATCTACGTGCTTCTAAAAAGTCATTTTCCAATCATCTTTAAAGAAAATAATGACCAAATTTATAGCTTGTGGAGTTTATCTAAAACATAATTATTGCTGGCAAATAAATGACACAAGATTACAATTTTTCAGAAAATTTTGTTTCTTGGATATGTAATACAATCTGTTTATTCATCATTAAATATATGTTGTTTTGGTTAATAAACAGTGAAAATGAAGAATTAATTTAAGGTGACCTAATTCATTTATAAATTTTTCAGTCAATGTTCCTGTTATCTTAGCATGACATATATTCTTGTATGACCCTTTTATTTTATTTGGAGAAAGTAATTTGGAGAATGTTTTAAGGATCTACCTTGCTGTATATTCCTCTATATCAAGAATTTTTTATTTCCTTGTATGAAGTAATAAGTGAGATGACAATAAGGAGTTAAAATGAAATGAGAGGACCAACATAGTATTGATGAAAAGAATTCCAAAGTTGAACTGTACCACAGTTATGTGTAACCATCATATTGTGATAGGCATTTGAATTATTTCAAGTTTTCAGCTATTATGACTAGCCAGAAATGTATATTTCTGTACATTTTTGGTAGCATTGCATATGTTACACCCTGCAAAAGACTTAAAAACATATGTCACACAAAAATTCCTGGTGAAATATCTATGTGAAAATTTCAAAGTAGAATGTCTGAGTAGTGAGTTTCAATGAATTTTTTATTAGTAAAATGACAATTTTTCAAAATAGTGCTTTCATTTTTATACCCAACTAGCAAAGGATGAGTTCCGTTGGTCTTCATTTGATCTTACCAATATTTAGACTTGTCAATCCTTAAAATATTTGCATTAATATTTCCATTGTGAATAATATTATTGAGCATGCTTTTATGCATTTATTGTTTTAAATTATATCCTTTAATCAGTTTGCACTTTACAAATATGGTTTCCTCTTTTTTATTTGTTTAGATATGATTCTATTATATAGTCTATTTAATAGTCCTTTGACAGATATATATATACAGTGGACTCTTGACTTATGAACTCATTTCATTTGTGAGGACTGGTTGCAATTCAGGTTGGTCAATTGAAGGCTCAAATTCTTCTACACAAGCTTCAAAATCTCTTTGTATACAGGCAGATCTCAGTGTCCTTAGAGATACACTGGCCAGGAGATCTCAATTAACCTCACACAGGAAAGGATGTTGTAATGTTCCTTCCAGAACTCTTTAAGGCTTAAATCTGTATCTGAGACTATCTGGAAGCAAAAACGGCCAGCATTCAGGTCATAACTCCAGACTTTCATCATAAACTAAAACTACAATTCCAGTTGTAACCCAAGTTATTCATATGTCATAACTTAAGGGTCCACTGTATTGTGAAAATTTTCACAATCTGACTTGCTTTTTCATTTTCTTAACCAGAGCCCCTCGATGAGTCACATTTTTAATTTTTAAGAAGCCCAATTTATTATTATACTTAAAATTTTATTTTTAGTATTTTCTACATTCTTTGTAGGAAACATTTCCCATTTCAAGGTCTTGAAAGTATTCTGTTTTCTTCTACAGTTTACTATTTTCACTTTTAAGATCCCGTTAGTGCTCTATCTGAGATTACTTTTTATGTAATACAATATAGTGGTTGAGATTCAAATTTTCCCATACATTAATTTTTAAAAATGTATTGTAGATCAGATATGTGAATCTACCCCTAAACTCTATTCTTTTCAGTTTATTGAAATGGAGAGGCTTAGTCCCAATAGCTTTATTGATTATGTACCTTAATAGTAAATCTGCTAATCATTTGGCTTAAGTCCCTCACCTATGACCTTTTTCAACTTTATGGCGGCTGTTCCAATTCCTCAGCGTGCTGGGTCAGTGCTGGCTATACATCCAACTCTCGCTATCCTACTGTGATTCTGGAGATTGAATTTTTCAGACTGCCATTTTTCTTCCCCATAATCTTCTGTTAAGCTCTGTCAATACAGTGCAGTAAAGAGAGACTGCAAAGTGGGATGGGCTTCACATTCCAAGTTTTAGGAAGTCTGCAAGTGAATGCATTGGCCAATCCTTCTTCTCCCTGGCCTCTGCTAACCACTGGTCTGCTCTCAGCTTTTATTTTATTTTATTTTTTTTGGTACCAGGGATTGAACTCTGGTCCTTGCACTTGCGCAGCAGGCGACAAAACCACTGAGCTAAATCCCGAGGCCTGCTCTCAACTTGTATGAGGTCAACATTTTTAGTTTTCATGCATGACTGTGTTAAAGTGGTAGTTGTCTTTTTGTGTTTGGCTTATTTCGCCTGGCATAATGTTCCCCAGTCTCAACCATGTTGTTGTCAATGATAGGGTTTCATCATTTTTATGAATGAACAGTAATTCACTGTGCCCACACAGCACATTTTCTTCAATGCTTGCTGGAACACACTGGGAAAAAGAAAATCTATTCAGTAAATTGTTCTGGAAAAAAATGATTATTCACATCCAAAGAATAAAACTAGATCCTCATCTCTCATTTTATATAATGATCAAATCAAAATTGATTAAATAGTTAAACATGAAAATACAAATTATGCAACAAATCATGCTAGAAGAAAACATGAGAAGTGATACAGAATATTAGTCTGTGCAAGGAATTTTAGTATAATATCTCAAAAATACAGGCACCAGAAAAAATAATTAAAACAATTACATCAAACTAAAAAGGTTCTGCAAAGCAAAGGAAATAATCAACAGAATTCAGAGGTAATCTAACCTAAAGAATGGGAGAAAACATTTGTAAGTTTTAGACCTGATGATGGGTTAGTATCTAGAATTTATAAGGATCTCAAACAACTGAAAAGAAAAAAAAATAAGAAAAACATCAATACTTCAATTAAAAGTAAACTGCAGACTTGCATGGGGATTTCACACAAAAAAGACATAAAAATGGCCACTAGGTACTGTATATGGAAAAATGTTCAATATCACTAATCATCAGAGAAATGCAATAAAAACCACAATAAGATATCACCTCATCCCAATATGAATGGCTATTATCAAAACAAAAAAACAACAAATGTTGGCAATGATGTGAGAAATGTTGGCCTTGATATACACCCAGTTGGGATGTAAATTAGTAGAGCCATTATAAAAAATAGTATAAAGCATTCTAAAATAATCCATAATAGAACTACTCTATATGTGAATCTCACTACTGTCATATACCAAAAGAAAATGAAACAGCAGATTGAAGAAAAGTCTCCACTTTCATGTTTATTGCAGCATTATTTATAATAACCAAAAAATAGAAGTAATCTGTTTGTCACCTGATGAATGAATAAGAAAATGTGATACATATACACAATAGAATATTATTTAGCCATAGAAAGAATAAAATATTATCATTTGTGAAAGCAAGAATGAAATTCGAGATGATTATGGTAAATGAAAAAAGCCTGGTACAAAATGACAAATATGGCATGAAATCACTCACATGTAGAATCTAAAAATATTCATCTCCTAGAAGTTGGTTACCAGAGACCGGTAGAGGAGCAGGTAGCAAGGAACAGTGAAGGTTGATCAGTGGGTACAAAGTTACAATTAGATAGAAGCAAGAATTTCTGATGTGCTGTTGCACAGTAGTGAGATTACTAATAATAAGATACTTGTATTTCAACAATAAAAGTAAAAAGTTTTTACTGTAAGGAATGTTAGAGATTTGAGTCAATAAATATGTTTAACCTGAAATAAACTTTACACAGTGTACCCATGCATTGAAACATCACATGGCATGGCATAAATACGTGCAGATTTTTAATTTTCATGTCTCAGTTTAAAAATAACTTTAATAAATTATAGCCAAGACATGGGTTCTGTTTGCAGTTCCAGTGATGATACTCCTTTCTCAGAAGTTGGCTTGAGTGAGAGAGCCATTTGTTCCTTAGCCCAGTGTCACCTCTTCCCAACCCTGGAGCCCAGAGTCCCAGAGCTCTCCCGAAGCCTGGGAGACCACCGAGCAGCATCACCTCAGACCTCAGCAGCAGGCACGGCACAAGAGGCCGCCCCCCACGTTCTCAGTTCTGGCCTTTTGGGAGAGATACTTGACATTTTAAAAACATTGTTGTATCTTTATGTGATTTTCAATTCTTGTTAATATATTTTTATAAAATTAATTTGAATAATCCATCTAAGTTGTTTTAGAAGTTCCTATAATACTAGAATTATGTTTTCTTTAAATGTTTTAGAGAATTTTCTATTATGGGCATCTAACTTGCAGTTCGATGATTTGAATATGTTTGGAGTTGCAATATACTGAAATAATACATCCTGAGAAGGAAATCTATATGGGCAGATAGTCAGATCAGAATTGTAGGTACAAGTTGTATGTGTATGTACCAATTCCATCTGATGAATGTATTTATTATGTATTGCAGACATGTGCTAATAAAATGAGATGAATAAACCAAATGACTAGATTTATAAGTAATAAAATATACAATAAAATGCATGCTATCTGCAAAAATTGATGTGCTATAGAGAGAGACCTGGAAATGATGCTTTGGATTTAAAATTCTTGGAGTTTCTGCAATTTTTCTAACCAACATGGTGTGTGGAAACAGCAGGTCCTTGTTATCAGCTCCTAGTCTAGGCCCACAGCATTATCTGTTTACTTCCAGCTCCATTACACTGCAAAATCTCAAAGTCAAGAACCATCCACTTTCCCCTCTGTGGCCACCAGTAAGTAGTAGAAGTGCCTCCATCTGTGGCTAACCTATCCGGAGTATGATTGTTGGAAAAGGGTTTGAGATCTTGGACAGAAGACACCAAGAGCACACGTGCCTGTAATATGGACCAATGGTATGCTCAGGCTCAGGTTTGGTAGTTAATTTGGAAACATGGTGGCCTCAATCCACAGGGAAGGGCTTGGATCAGTGAGAACAGCAGTGAGTCCTAGAGC
This sequence comes from Heterocephalus glaber, assembly GCF_053883595.1. NCBI lineage: Eukaryota > Metazoa > Chordata > Mammalia > Rodentia > Bathyergidae > Heterocephalus > Heterocephalus glaber. The sequence goes on along the minus strand of NW_028258312.1, from coordinate 14,659,212 downwards.
ACAGAGTCTGGGGTTTAGGATACCTTGTTTGACTCCAAAGGATTCTGTTTGTAATTCACACAAACATGTTCAAAATGTGTTCTTAGTTGCCCTGTCATGGCTGCCTCATGCTCTCAATTAATTCAAAATGTTGCCTTTCATAGTAGTTTTGACTTGAGGAAGAGCCAGAAGTCGAATGGAGGCAGATCTGGGGAAAAAGCAGACAGAAGGCACTGAAATGTTTTTACGAGCCCGCCTTTCTGTTGGATGGTGCTCAGTAGCAATGCTTACCATAGTTTTGATCACACCTCTAAAAGCTATGAAAGAACTTCCAGAGCTGCTTCAGAAAATGGCAAGAATGATGAGATAGTTCTGCTCAAAATGAGGGGGAAGGATATTAATTGCAATGTGCCCTTTACTGTGATTAATTTCTACAATTTAAACATACTTCCATCACCTGTTGTTCATTATGGGTTTATATTTTCTGTCTCACTTTATAGCATACTGAGTACTCAACCACCAACAAGCAGTAAGTAGTCTGTGCTCCTTTTTCAGTGAAAGCCAATTACTTGTGCTCAAATTGCTCTAGTGACTAGATTTGCTATAGTGAGTATACAATTTGTATAAAAATTGGTTGAAGCTGGGTATGATGGCGCATTTCTGTAATCTCAGCATTTTAGGAGGCTGAGGTAGGAGGATAGCAGTTAAAGTCCTACCTGGGAAACACAGTGAGCCCTTGTCTGAGCATTAAAAAAAAAATAAAGATGGCTGGGGATACAGGTCAGTGGGAAAGCCCTGAATTCAGTTCCCACTACCACAACAAAACAATAAACAAACAAAATAGACTGATAGAAGATATATTTGCAAGGTCTAAATTGGATGATGGAATAATGTTGAGACACCAAAAAAACTGCAGCAATTTAACTTTTTATAAAAAATATAATCTAAAGGCAGTTTGTAAGGGATATGAAAAATTAGAATAGAGGAAAACCAGGGGATTGATAAACAAAAGGAAAACCTTGAAAACCCTTTCACATTCTGATCAATAAAACTGAAAGAAAAGTAATCTAGAAGTCTTCTGCTTTATTGACTTATTAGATCATCAAAATTTCCAAGTTCAAATAATCTGTCCTGTGTATAAAAATATAACTGAATTAATTTTGAAAACCTTTGAAAATCATGAGGAAGTTGATCATTAGGTTATCAAATAGGATTTTTGATTAATAGTTTCCAGTGCTGCCTGGACATAAAAGAGAGCAAAATATTAGGCATGCCCTTGAGCTGCTTGTAGACTTATTAAAGATGCATTTAGTAACAGTCTGATAAGGAAGGAGAATAGCTAATGGGCTAGGAAAAACTTGTGTTTCCAATTTGAACTATATTTCAAAGTAAGAGAAGAGGCAAAAGATCAAATACCAGACAAAAATCAAAATCCAAGACAGCAAGAACAGGTGCAATGAGATATTAGTAATTGAAATTATAGAGTTGATAAATACTGTAAAAATGTTAATATAGTTGAGAATTTCAGGGTAAGATTTTGGGTTTCTATGCTTCACTAGACAATGGACGGCAAACTCTATGTATACTGAGAATGTAATTTTTGCGTCAAAATTGTGGATACCTATTAGCTAATTACAGTGATTTATTTGTCCAGATTTTTGAAATATTATTAAATTCTTCCAACACTATTTGTTTCTTACTTGTTCAAGCCTTAAACTATTTTTCTTTTAGTATATGTGCTGCCAAAGAAAGCACTCAAACCTTAAATTTAATTGGCAGTTAGAATATGATCATTATATCAACATGCACCTAGCAATACACCTGAAGATCCAAACAAGAATGTATACTGCCAAACACACACACAAGCTTAACTTGTTCCAAAGAAGAAAAACAGATATGTAAATCCTAAACAGCAGGGTTTTTCTTTGATTATTCTGCCTTCTACTCTATTCCTTTGTTTTATGTGATTGCAATATATGTCCATCACTTCACACACAGACAGACACACTTTCTAAATAGTTTCAAATGGATTAGTCACTTAAACAGTTTATCTTCTGGAACAACGAGTGACAATTCAATTGATTACACAGTTTCTATGGGAACAATGTTAGAAAATCATTTGTAGATATAGTTGACTCAAGAGTTTTATAATTCTAGCAATGGAAGTCTGGATGCATTTGGCCAGGACTGGGTTTGTTGTTCTATAATATGAATAGCATCATCAAATTTTTCTTTCAGAAATTATCTAAAGCAATAGGCTATGTTTTGACTGGTGTTATCTGGCCTCATGTCAATGTTAAAATGCACACATATCAAAAATGAGGAAATTTGTCTGCTGGAAGACTAATGGTCTGACATGCATATTTTACTTAATGGTTGCTCCAGACCTTTATGGAGTTAGGTTGGCTGCCCATTTGCCCTGCACTCTTAGAGTTAAGTGGCACATGTCAGAAATCCTTTCAGAGAATGAAGGACTAGGTCAGGAGTTACTGCAGTTGATGTGAATGAATTATTAATACAATAAATGAAAGACCTTTGTGAAAAAATATACCTTTGCATTGTGTGATTACATGTAAAGAATAAAAATGGAAAATAATTTTAGAAAAAATTAGCATAATCAAATTATGCTTAGTGTTATTAATACTGATCACGCACTCTGTGCCTACAGGGTTCTGCTTGACAAAATTTGTACAGCAGATATAAATTCTCATTATTACTTTAACATGTTACTGGGTTGAAAATAAGGGCAAAATTATTGAAATTAGTTCTTATTTGAAATAGGATTTAAATTTAGGGAATATTATTTTCATTTGCCAATATTCTCAATTGACCAAAAGAATCATTTGTTTCTCAATTGTATTTCATTTAGTTATTATTTATCCATACCTGGAAAATTATTTTCTATTTTAAAAGGTCAAGTATACATGTCTTGAAATGTATTATTACTTTCAATCACATAGTAATAATATTCTTTGGTTAGAAAAATCAGTTTGTGTTTATTGCATCCATTGTGGTCTCTGATTACTGTTTAGCAGAAACTCTGTGTTGCCGGAGGCTGGACAATGAATCGAAACAATGCCTTTGCTTATTCCTTTTTCCATTGTATAATCAGAAACAGATCTTTTGAAATTTTTGTTTTATATACACAAGGGGGAAAAAACATAAGAATTTTGATGCCCAGATGTCAGTTTTCCAGCATCAAGTGTGCAGACAATAAGATAAAATTGATGTTGCTCTTGTCATTATTTAAATTTTCTACTTCCTCTTCAGAGTTAAAATGTGTCTGATACACTTTCTACATTTTTCTCTATGACTTTCCTGAGGTCTACTTCCTCTTTACTAACTCAAAGGATCTTTTAGCCAAAACCTCCTGTAGGTTCAGTCCTTTATCTGATGATAGAAGCAATCTCAAATTTGATCATAGGAAATTGTACTCTGAGTAATTTTGATCATTCTTTTAAGATTATGATACATAGGGCTGGGGGGATTTATCTCAGTGGTTCTGGCACCTGCCTCACCAGTGCAAGGTCCTGAGTTTGATCCCAGGTACCCCCCCCAAAAAAGTTTATGATACACAGTATATTAACTATGGTCGTTTTCTGGTTATTTTGTTATGAAATTTTGTTTCATTTTTCTCACAGGAGATGATTACCTTGTATATTTTCATTTTTAATATCTACTTGTATTACATGAAAATTTAAAAATTTTAAAAATACATTTAAGGAATTGAAGTCTTATATTCTGGGCAAGACTATCAGATGCTTTCCACTGATAATCTGTCCCCTTGTGCCACAGTGATGATAATAGTCTACTCTCTTTTTGGATTTTGTCTGACATACAATCTTGATAACTGTCATGTACACTTGAGCTTTTTTTGCCACAAAGCCAGATCCCCTTCCCTTTTTTTTTTGGACTAAGCATCCCTATTTTCCTTGGGGAAATACCTTTCCTGTTACATTCAGACTTGACTTTTATATTTGTCCATTACTTTAAATTCTGCACTAAATTTTTTTTTGGGGGGGTGTGGTACCAGGGATCGAACTCAGGTCTTGTGCTTGCAAGGCAGGCAGCGGAACCACTGAGCTAAATCCCCTGCCTTCTGCACTAAATTTTGTTGGCTTCATTTTTAAACTACATCCAGAATATACCCGTTCTTAATACTATCATGGCTAAGATGGTCTCTCACTAGATTATTCCCACAGGCTCCTGGGCTGTCCTTGCTTCCCAGACTTACATCCTTACTGTCTCCTCTCAGTATAGCAGTCAGCCTGGTCCTATTAAAAAGCTAACTGAATCACAACGGTCTTCTTCAGAACTCTCTGCAATAAAAATCAAAGTTCTTGCTGGGACTTACATGGTTAAGTCCCCTGACAACTCTTCAGGATTAGTAACTACTTACACTCCACTCTCTCTTTACTCCAGTCACACTTGGCAATTGCACTTTCTGTTCTTTCTGCTTGAAAAATTCTTCAATAACATATTTTCATGAAAAGCTTCCTTATTGTTTTAAATTTTTTCTTCAAATATTTGACAGTGTTCCCTACATACATAGTGGGAAATCATTAAATATTTGTTGGGTGTTTGAATGATTGCCAATATTCTCTGCCCTTCTCTGAAAGATAGTTACATTTACTAAGAGTACACGCATTAATCTCTTGTCTATTTCTCTCTCCAAGTAAGTGCAAAAGAAAAGAGAGGTAAAATTGATTCTTTCTGATGGAAATTTTTTCACACTTAATGAAAGAGTCCTAAGCACTAGCCCAAGTACTTTCTGGTGTGCTGGCACATTTTTTGATTGCCACTTCCATGCCTTCAATATTACTTCGTCACTATCTTCTAGTTACTCATCTAGCTGTGTGAACTAATCCAGTGTTCCAGTTATTTCCTCCACATTCCAATGCTGACTGCTTCCTGGGGTTGTTTTCATATTTAAGGACTAGACTACAGCAATAGGACGTATCACAGACAAGCACACTATATAAAAATGCTACTCTCAATTTAGCAAACATTTTCACATGAATTGTATCATATTCCTGGTAGATAGGAGTGAAAATGGAAGAATATCAAACACTTGGTTAGAATATGTGCCGTTTGCCTTATACATGTTATATATATATATATATATATATATATATATATATATATATTTATGTAGGCTTTTAAAACATACATTTTTCTGACTTACATTACTTATGCCTATGATGAGTGTCATTATGTATATATAAAATATACTAATACATGTTTATTTTCTCTCTTTATAATATATATTTAAAATATAACTGCAACATAAAGTAGCTATATAATTATTTTCTTTTTTCCCTTCTCAAACATTCATATTGGAAATATGAATGATACCTAGGCATTATGACCCACACCTATAATCCCAGGACTAGGGAAGCAGAGGCAAGAGAATCTTAAATTTTAGGCCAATCAGTGCTACATGGAGAATTCATTGTTGCCCTGGAGGAAAAAAAAGAAAACAAAAACAATATGAAGGTGCTCTCTTTCTCTCTGCCTCTTTCTGCCTTTCTCAGATTCTGTCTCATCCAGCTGATACTTTTTCATGGCACAAAGGGTTTATAAACTCTACAAAACCTCTATCAAATGAAAAAGTTACTCATCCAGCTACTCATTAATTGCTACAAATGAAGACACTCCATCTTGCAAATAAATCCAAGAAAAAAAGGCATATGTTAATTTTTATGATTTAAATCTAAAAGTTTCCCCAGAAGTCTCACATTCAAAGTGGGGGCCTGGTCAGAAGGGACGATCACTGGTTGCATGACCTAAGGGATGTGTGATCATCCCTGGCTCCTCCCACTTCTCTGCTTCCTTGCAGTGAATAATTTTCTTCGGTCATGCTGTTCTATCATGGTGTTTTCTGACTGATAGGCTGTGGTGCATTAACTGAGTCCAGTGACATTCTGAGCAAAATACACCTCTCCCCCTTTAAGTTATAGATGTCAGGCATTGTGCCTTTGCAAATCAGTCAAGAAAATAGAAAACTGGTATCCAGAGTGGGGTCGTTGCTACAATTGTATCTTGCTGGTGTGGTTTAGAAATCTTTGGAACTGGATTGCTAGAGGTGTTTGGACAGTTTTGGAAATGCCAATTAAGGAATCTCTAGGTTGCTATTAACAGAACTTAATGGATGATTCTGGAAAGAACTCAGAAAACTGGATAGTTTTAGGAATATCATCTATAAAGGTCAGGCTCACAAGATTTCTATTGGAATGAGAACTTTATTGGAGATTTTATTGGAAATGGGAGTAAAAGCCATGTGTATTTCATTTTGGCAGAAAATTTTTCCACCTTTTCTCTGTCTCCTGACACTTTCAGGAGACTGAGATTAAGAATGGAAAACCTAGTGGAAGAATTTCACTGGAGCCTGCAGTTCAGGCTGTGACATGGGTACTGTCGACTGTGTTTAACCAGGTCTGTAGTGAGAATCAAGAGGAAAATGAAGAGTGACATGATTTTCAAAATCTGCAGTTTCATCAGAGATGAAGGATCTCCAATATTTGGACAAATGAGAGCACAGTAATTGAGAAGATTAGCATTAAAGAGAAGCCAAGTACTTTGCACAGTGTCAAGATCATAGATTCCTTGAAGGCATCTCAGAAATCAGCAAAATTTTAACTATTGAAGGCTCAAGAGTGCCAAATTTTTAATGTTTCATTTGAAAAGAGAGTGTCTGAAACACCTACTCACCTGGAGGGTCACCTGGAGAAGTAAGTATATCCTAGGTCAAGTATCCAGACACCCCAGAGATGGCTCAGCTATTGCTCAAACTGGGGGCCAAGTTCAGCATCATCCATGTGATGCTGTTTTTTGGGGAATGTAGAATGCAAGAGTGATGGGGTCATTGCTTTCACCCAGATTTCAAAAGAAAGCCTATGAAACCAGGCACAAATGTGTGGTAGGATCACAGAACTTCCAGGAGCCTCTGAATGAAGTTGAAGTTGCAATGGAAACTCCAGGAATTTGGATATGCTATGAATGTGGATCACCTGTTGAAGAAAGCCACAGAAACTGAGTAAAGCCAGCCATGTGGGCTGCAACCCACAAACCCATAGGGGCAGGGCTTCCAAAACCTTTTAGAGGTCATGTCTTGCCAAAACTTGCCCTGGATGCTAGAGACAGACTTACATGAATTAATGTTTAACCTACTAGGTTTTTGTTTTTGTTTTTGTTTTTGTTTGATTCTTTCTATTTTCCTGGTCCTTCCTCTTCGAGTGGGGCTGTTTACCCTGTGATGTTGTATGTTGGACGTACTTAATGTTCTTTTAAAAATTTTTATAGGGCCTCATAACTAAAAGTTTGCCCTGAGTCTCAGAGGAGATTTTGGATTTGGACATTTTAACAATGATGGAACTGTTAATACTTTGGAGACTCTTAGAGATGCACTAATGCATATGGTATAATAAGTTTCATGTGGCCCTTTTAGAGTCAAGAAGCTGAATGTTACAGTTTAGATTTTAAATTCCCTTCCAAAATCTCACATTCATAGATGGGGTTTGTTTGGCAGGGGTGAGTCACTGGGACATGGCCTGGAAGTATATTTTCTTATCTTCAGTTCTTTCCTTATCTCTTTTCATTCTGAGCACCATGATATGAGTGGCTGTCCTGTTATGCCCTTCTCTCATGCCATTTCTACCCTGGAGCCTGATGACCATGGATTGAACCCACTGAAACAGTGAGCTAAAATAAACCTTTCCTTTAAATTGCAGGTGTTATGTATTTTCTCCTTGTGGTGGGAAAGTAGCTGATAAATTAATCAATGCCTTAAATGAAAAATATCTATTAAACAACTGCTCCATGTCAAATCTTCTTATAGTTGCTGGGTATAAAATGACATGTGGTCTACAAATGATGTGTGTGTTATTTTGTTGTTAAGAACATGCCTTTTTGCAATAAAGTATTCTATCAACTTCCACTGAAAAAATCTTCATAAGAGATTTTAATTTTAGTATTTTACCTCTAAATAAAATCTAATGTTGCTTTTCTATTTTCTTGGTTTTGTTAGAAGTTAAGTGACTATGCTTTGTTTCAAATTCTATACATTATATAATAAATAAATTAATCTTGAGCATTAACCTTTTTGTCCTAGACAAAATATCTATAAGAAATATAAGAATGTTAGTTATATATGGGCTACTAAAAGAGAATGTTTAATCTGTTGGAGGATAACTGAACTGGAATAAATACATTTTTAAATGATTTAGGTAATTGAATTCTGCCTGAAATAATAGATTATCATAATTGTCTGGCAAATAGCCATATATTTATGAAAAAACATGCTACTTATATATTATGTAATAATTGAAACATTAATTATACATTATTTAATTTTATAATAATACACAGATATCTTTTTAAAATACATTATTCTGAACAGATATTATCAGTAACTAAAATATAATATCAACTATTGCCTTATTACTACTGCATACTAAGTTATTAATTCAGTACAGTACTTATGTGGCTTTACTCAATTATCTTTTTAATAAATGATAAATACTAGTAAATATAATTTATCTCTGAAATTCATTATTATAAAAGATGGAAACCTAATTTTTCCCTTAGTTGAGTGTTCGTGTTTTTAACTAAACTTACTCTGGAATAAGCACATGTGTTTCCAATGTCAGCAATTCTGAATACTGATAAAACAAAGACATAAGAGTACTATAAAAACCTGAGTAGATGGGCCAGGGATTTAGCTCAGTGATTTCGTCGCATGCTGTGCAAGTGCAAAGCCCCGAGTTCAATCCCTGGTACCAAAAAAAACAAAAAAAAACCCTGAGTAGACTGAATAGATTTACTTACCACCAGCATAAATGTCGTCATGGCCAATCAACCATTTTAAAATAGTACATTGTCAAGAGATTGAAAATTGTGTATATTGATCAAAAAATTCCTTTATCTCAGAGAAAATAATCACATTTATTTTTTTTTAAGTCCTTTAAAACTTTTACTTCTGAAATAGATATTCCAAATGGGATTTGTTTGTCAAAAATGTAAACTTACTTTCCATAGAAAAAGTTATGACCACCAGTAGATTAAACAGTAAGTAAAGAAGAAGTTAATCTCAGCCTTTCCTAAAGAAGCTAAATTAAGGTCTAATTGACATGGTGTATTTTCACTTTCTACTTACCAACTATTACAACTGTATATTGATTTGAAATTTTCCCTGAACTCCACTTAAATACATTTATTGCCAATTCAAAAATATTCCCAGCTCTTAAATCTTCACCATTTTCAATATGTAAATTCATAGTGACTCAAACTGCAACTCTTTTTCTTTTCTTTTCTTTCTTTTTTCTTTTCTTTTTTTAGGACAGTCCAACAGCCAATATCTTAGGTGAATATCTGTTATATTTATCCAGTTTTAAAGTATTATTAGCCCTTCTAATTTCAGGTAAACGATCTAAATGTATGTAAGTCTTTGAAAGTTCTCTGAACATAAAAGAAAACCACCACCACCAGCAACAAATCAACAAAAACCAACAAACAACAAAACACAGTTGCAGTAATGGCTCCACCATTTGCTTGCTCTGTTACCTATAGAGCTTATCTTATTTTTCTTTCAGTACATTTCTTACATAAAAGTGATATAAATGGTGTGTGCTAATTTTTCAAACTTTAGGAAGACATGACAACATCCATAACAGAATCTGTATTTAAATTCTACTTTGATAATTTGGAGCATGTTTTATTTCCTTACATGCTGCAACTTTTAATTTAGATAACTCCATATCTAGTGCTTAGTATTGGACATCTGCAGTGACATTCTTTCCCACTATATTTCAAAATAAGCCTTTAATGTTGTTTTTAGTTTCAAAACTACTTTAGACAGTATAATATTTTTTTAAAGTTTGTGTATTGTCTTTGGATTGATTTTTGAAACTTATGTATGTTTTGCTATTTATTTTTCTATTAGTACAAGTTTGCAATACAGAATATTTACATTTCTTGTGTGGAGTTGATACATGTACATAACACATCTTAGTTCCATTTTCATTTTGTTTCCTCCTGCCTCACATCCTCCCTCCCTCCCTCTCTCTCTGCATCTCTTGACCCTTTTCTCATCTGAGAAACACCTACTTCCTCACTTCCTATTATCTATCTTCTATTTTGCTCTTTATTTATAATTTGAGCTTCTCCACAAAAGAATATTTTTATGTTTCTCAACTTAGTGTCATCTATATCCTTCATATATTTTCCATTCCTAATTCTAGCTCATTTTATCACATATCAAAATTATCATATATCTGCATGCTGTAATAATGTTAACCTTCAAATTTAAAAAAAAAGAAAAAGAAAGTACGCAAAGGACATGCTGGCTACTAGAGATAACTGTGAAAATCAATGTTATCATAGAAAGTTAACAATTTGTAAAGTGTGTCAGTAACACAGGGTTTTTCTTTTGGGAGGGGATATTTTTCCCTTTTTTTGCACTAATCCATATAATATCTTGTAAAAATTGGACTGAAACTGATTAATTACACGATCACGATTCTCAGAACACAGCGTAACTACCCACAATATAACTATCCCTGTAGTTGTAGGGCCTCTGTGGAGGCACGTATCATGAAACTACCTTTGCAGGTCTGGACAGTGTGGCCTTGGTGGGGGTGGCACTGGGCCGGTGTCCATTCCCAGGCAGCATACACAGGGTTCCCAAGGGTCCATCATCTGTCAGGTATCCTCGCTCGCTCCTGTTTTTGTTCATTTCACTTTACCTCTGGATACAGACATCACATTCCCGTGACATCTACCAGAAACCACAAACTTTTGAGAAAATGAAAATAAAATTTGATATAACAATATTCAAATCATGCTAATAATTCTTTCCAAATACTATCATTTTATTAGAATGCCCATTATGTCCCAGATGTACAGGCTTCCAGAGGAAGTTTTCCTTAAATTCCTGATAAACAAATGAGTGATTTTTTATTCATTATTCCCAAATTGAGTTGGTTTGCCTTACCAATCTTTGTGAATCAACCTCTGTGTCACCTATGGTCTTCCTATATTTTTCATTCTTAATTCTAGTTCTTTGGTATATGAGCAAACTTCTAAGGAATCCTTCTCTTAAACAAAGCTTATTACTCTTATCGCATTACGTATGATGACTTATAAATGTTAAATCTAAAGTACAACTTTTACCTTATTTCATTTGTTTTAGGAAGATGTTTTGCACTTTGTTTTAAACTTCATAGAATTGAATATAGCATGATTTTATGTACATGTATGAATATGACTTACAAAGAACATTATTTGTAGAACCATAGAAATCCTAAGAAAATTATTTTGACTCCTCTATTTTGACCAACTTATGATTGGTGAATTGTTTTTCTACAGTGTACTCAAAGGTTTTAGTCATCTACTGGCATCAATTACTTTGCACTAAATATGCAATATTTTAATTCTCTGTTTGTTTTGTTTTGTTTTGTTTGGTACTGGGGATTGAACTCAGGACCTTGCACTTTAGAGGCAGGTGCCAGAACCACTGAGCTAAATCCCCGGCCCTTAATTCTCTGTTTTTAATAAAAAAACTGATGTTTTATAAATCTCCCAAATTCCAGTTTATTGTCTACATTTATAAATCTATGTGATACTGTGTCTCAGTAGACTACAAACAATTAATTGACTAACAATTCTGAGCACCACATGGTACACAGATAAATATAAAACAAGCCTCCTTACTTTCAATATTCTTTCAATTTACATTCATAAAAGAAATTAACCAAAGAAGTGTCTGAGGAACAAACAGGATAAACTGATCAAAGAGAAGTGGCAATAAATTCTAGGAATTGCAGAAAACAGATTTCTGTGGAGAGATTTTGGAAGTGGGAATAGAAGTGGAATACCAAGAGAGAATAAATAATAGAGATAAGAACATTAAAGGATGGATAGGCTTATTTTGCAGTTGGGGGGAGTTAGAAGATAAAGAGATCCTTAGTGGAATAAAGTTGCAAGACTATGAAAAATACATAGAAACAAGAAAGCAAGTGGAATTGGTGAAAGAAAAATACAAGTTGGCTATTTTGCCTTATGGTGGTTGTGTATTGGGTTGGATTGTGACTGAGAGCATTATATACTAGGAAGTAGCCTGGTAGATAGTCTGTACGAATCCCACCTAATAACATAACATTTTAGAAAATACTGTAGGGACTAGGCATGTAAATTTGATAACCAAGTTGTAAGAAGGAAGAAAATACAACATTTTAGTGTTCCTGCTGGTTACACAAAGGCCTACAATAGAGCATTAGCTCTAAGAATACAAACAAAGGAATGACTGACGTAGTAGAAGCTATGCAGAAATTAAAGACTGGATAATTAAGATAAATCTGTAACTGGTTTTAACAGTGAAACTGTGAATTCAGTTTTATAAATGCCAATTTTGAGGTAAAAAAGGAACGTTTAAGTGTGGCTGATTAGTTATTTGAGATAGAAGATTAAAATTGAAGGAGATTAATAAAACAAGGAACAAAGATTTTAAAATTGACCTTTGGAGTTTCTGTAAAATTTTGGAAGCAAAGATCATTTAATAATTACCAATAATTTTTCTTATAATGTTAAATCATTTTATGATATTTTTATTGAAGACATTTATTTTATCCTGACCAAAGGCTAGATTCTAAAATCCCTCTCCCATTCCAGCTGCCTAAGAATAAATGCTACAATTTTCAAATTCATAATTGTCACTACAAATCAATGCCAAGTGTCTGTCTTATTGATATTATAATAGCAGCAATGTTTAGTGAATTCCTATTTCTTTTTTTTTTCCCCCATTAAGTTTATTGGTACATTTTCGGTATAAAATACAGTTACATTCATCATTGGGATCTTGTACCATTACATGAGTCTCTTGGTTCTTATTTTTTTTCCCCTTCCCCTGCCCTGGCTTCATCCACTCCACCCTTCCCTATTTGCAAAGACTTTGTTTTCATTTTTTCCTGTTCTCATATTTTTTCTTTGCCCTTTTTTCCTTTCCCCTACCCTTCCCACTTCCCCTGCTCCTTCAGACCTTTTCTTCCTGTTACACAATATCAATTATACATTTTTAAAATTACAATATCAAGATCTAGAAGACATTATGACAGATTTTACAGAATTTAAAAGGCTATAGAAAGTATATTACAAATATCTTTTTTGAAATATTTTTGACAACTTCTAAGAAGTACCTTGGAAGACAAATTAGTGAAACTAACTCTGGAGGAAATAAAAAATTTGAATAGCACCTATTAAAGAAAGTATATTCCTAACTTGAAAACCTACCTACATGACAACAACAGTCTCATATACATTTTAACTGATAAATTATATCAAACAATTAAAGCAGAAAAAAGAAGGAACACTTCTTCCCTCATTTTCAGAACTCAACATTGTGCTAATCCTAAAACTGGATAAAGATAAATACAAGAAAAAAGTGTGAAAGTAGATAGAAATTTGTTTCACAAAACAAACTATTAGAAGTCAGATCTGGCAGGATGTAGAAAGTGGTTTTGTTATAGGGATGGCAGTGTTGGTTCAGCATTGGAAGATCCACCCCCAAAAGTCATCATTTTAACAGAGGAAAGGAAAAAGCCATATGATCCTGTCACTAGTTGGAGAAAAAGTATTGGACTAAATTCTACAGCTGTTCATCATAAAAGCTATCAGGAGACTAGAAGTAGAACAGAAACTTCTCAACAGATTAAAAACATGTACTCCATACTTTCAGTGAGAACGCCTTATATGAATGGAGAAGGTACAATACTTTCTCCTTAAGGTGGGGAACAAGGGCAGATATGCTTATTCTTTATCTGTGCATTAAACTTTGAAACCTAGTCCCCACCAAAATAGTCTGGCAATAAAATGACACAACTAGGATAGGATTGGCACTGCAGAAGCAAAATCTTTATATGTAGATGAAATGATCATCTACAAAGAAAATACTAAGAAACCTCTAGGAGCCCCTAGAACTTGTGTTTGAATTTAGCAGGATTAGAAAACACAAGATATATATAAAAATTCAGGTCTGTGTATACTTGCTGTAAATGAAGAATTGGATATTGAAATTTGAAATTTATATAGGAGTACAAAGGACCTAGAAAAGTTAAAAGCAAAAACAAAAAGAGTGTTGGAAGATGTTTAGTACCTAATTTTAAGACTTCTTCTAAAGCTACAGTAATCAAGGCAGTGTTGGTGTAAGGAAAGACATATAGATCATTGGAATAAAACAGAGAATCTAGAAATAGAACCACACATATATGGTCCACTGAGTTTTCAAAGATTATTTAACATTAGCATTTTATAGGATATAAACTCAATTCAAGAGCCAAGGAAGAGATAGTTTTCAGCAAACGGCACTAGAGCACCTGGTATCCATATATAAAAAATTAACCTCAACCCTTTATTTCCATATATGAAAATAACTTGAAGGGATCTATGAACCTAAACAAGAAAGCCTAAAAGTATAAAACCTTAAGCATAAATTATAAGGGAAAATATTTATGAATTTAGAGTAGGCAAGAACTACCTAGGATACAAAAAAATGATGTATAAAAGAAAAAAATTGATAAATGAGATTCCATCAAAATTTAGAACTTTAGATGACATCATCAAAACGAACAGTAGTCCTTAAACAGACCATATTTACAATGCATATAACCTATGCCCAGAATATGTAAAGAACTCTTACAGCTCATTAATAGACAACCCAATTAAAATGTAGACATAAGAAGATGATAAATATCCAGTACAGCACAAGGAAAGGTGTGCAATTCTAGAATCAGTAAAATACTAATCAGTACAATAATAAGATTGAATTATACACTCATTAGGGAGATGAAGTTAAAAGTTTTAAAAGCCTTGTCATGACTTTTTCTTTTTGTTGGATTCTCCCCCTTTGCGTTTAATTTGTCACACCCAATGGATTCATTCTGCTGGGTTTCCTGGGGTTGTGATCCTCATTGTCTTTTCCTAGAGTATTGTGTAAAATTTTTTGGAGGCTGGTTTGATGTTCATGAAGTTCCTGAGGTGCTCTTTGTCATGAAAGTATCTTATTTCTCCATCAATTTTGAAAGATAGTTTTGCAGGGTACATCAATCTGGGTTGAAGGCTGTTTTCCTTTAGGGCTTGTAATACATCACTCTAAGCTCTTCTTGCCTTGAGGGTTTGCCTTGAGAAGTCTGCTGTGATTCTGATGGGCTTTCCCTTGTATGTGATTTGTTTCTTTTCTCTCACTGCTTGTAGAATTTTATTCTTCTTTTGGATTTCTGGAATCCTAAGTATTATATGCCTATGTGTAGATTTTTTTTGATTAAGGCTAGCTGGAGTCCTATATGCCTCACTTATCTGTATGTCAGGTTCTTTTCCCCTCCTTGGGAAGTTTTCTGCCATCACTTCTGTGAACAGTTTTTTTATGCCATCTGCACTCTCTCCTGTTTCTTCATTGACTCTGATCAGTCTTATGCTATTCTTCTTTGCATCGTCTAGTAGCTGCTGGATTGATTTCTCGTGTTCTCTTACAATTTTAAAGCAATTTTTCTTTTCCTCCTCACTAATTGCAATCTTATCTTCTATACCTGAAAGTCTATCCTCACACTGGTTCATTCTGCTGTGCAGACTTTCCATGGAACTTTTAACTTCTTGGAAATCTGTTTGCATCTGTTTTATGGATTCCATTTGTTTCCTAGGTTGGGATTCCATCATGTTCTTCAGATCCTCTATTTTTTTTTTATCTGTGTCCTCTCTAGATTTGTTAATCATGTCTTGCACCATGAGCACAATCTTTGCTGTTATCTGAGTAATTATTTCTGATTTCATTTTCCCCAGATCCTCTTTTGTTGCCAGTTCAGAGAGTCCAGGTGGTTGAGTATCAGATTGTTCCTTCTCGTTTCCCTTTGAGGTTGCTGTAGGTGATCTGGAACTCTGTTTTGGGGGCTTGTTTATGTGTTTTCTCATTTCCATGGGAGGGGGGGATGCTTCTGGTGCCCACACAGCTCACCTTCTCTGCCCTAGGAGCTTGGGATGGTAGCAGGGGAGCTTCCTTCCAGGTTCTGGGACTGGCTCAGCTTCTCTGCCCTGGGAGCCTCAGATGGAGGTGGGGAGCTTCCTTCTGGATGCTGAGACCGGCTGAGCTTCTCTGCCCCAGGATCCTGGGACAGTGGCGGGGGAGCTTCCTTCCAGATGCTCTGAATTCCCATTTCTAATAACACATTCCTGTATAATACATACAAGGTTTTTTTCCTGAAAATTTATCCCAATATCACATATATTTTTCAGACTTTATGTCTTCTTTTATTGATTCTTAAGAAGTAATTACCATACTTCATTATTTACTCATAATACATACCCAAGTATTTTGATTTCTAATTTCATTTCTTGCTGAAATACATACATACTCCGTCTTTATTGTAGAAGTAAATATACTCTGTATGTAGAATAAAAGCACTTTTGAAATGATAAATAATCCCTAAAAATAGAATAAGATTCCTCTCATTTTGATTTAGAATTTATGAAATCTAAAATGCTGTAGGAAACTTTATTTGGCATTCTTTTGTCTTGAACATTATGTTTATTAATATTGTTAATATTAAAATTTCATAATATCAGATATGTGCCAGAACTGTGCAAAAGCTTTATTTTGTTCAAGGAAGCCAAATAAAATTCAAACTATGTTATATCAGACTGTGGACCAGGGGGCATTGATGTGACTAGTGTCACTTGAAAACTGGTAGGCTCATTTTCAGCTCTCCTAAAACTGGACCCATCTCACACCTTTTATGTGAAGGATTAAATGCAAATCCTTTATCACATTCACCATAATGAGATCTTGTTTTTCATCCCTTTAAAATGCCACTGGTCTTTTGACCTGATCTGACCATAACAGTCAGACCTAGAGTGTCAAATAGGCTTGTATAACTGTTAGGTTACACATGAAAGGAACTGGAGTTTCCACCTCCACCTTTCACTTGTTCTCTCTCTGACGGCAGGTGCCATGTGAGATGTCTGAGTAGTAGAATCCTCCATGTGGAGAGAAAGCTGATCTTCTACTCGACTCTGGCACAATCACTTAGGATTCTAATTTAAACACAGAAATAATAACATCTTTTCTTCCTTTTGGATCTTTGGATCACCTAACAAGTGAGTATGAGTATATTTTTCAGTAACGATGTATTTATTTTTTGAGTGTATATATTTTTATGAAAATATGTTTCAATGGAAAACTTCCTCTGTAAATTTAGAATTTCTTTTTGGTGGGTGGGGGGGTGTACTGGGGATTGAATCCAGGACTTTCACACAGAGCTACATACTCATCAATTAATTTCTCTCTCTCTCTCTTTTCTTTTTTGTACCTGGGATCAAACTCAGGACTTTGCACTTGGGAGACAGGTGCTGTGCCACTGAGCTACATCCCTGGCCCTCATCAATTTCTTTTTATTTTGAGACAAGGTCTTGCTTAGTTGCTAAATTGCCCAGGCTGTGCTAGAACCTGGCGGTCCTCCTGTCTCATCCTTCCAGAGTTCTGGGATTGCAGACATGCATTACCAAGCCTGGCCAGGAGATACTTAGAATTTAGAAAATGGTTCTCTATTTATTTTATAAAATGTTTTCCTATAGGAAATGCAAACTACATGAATGAATAATGAATGAAAAATTCCATGAAGAAAAAAAATCAAATGTATCACCAAATGTTGCCACTTATACATTTTATATTATGTTCAGTGTGTGTTTGTGTAGTTGTGTGTACCTTAGGTATAACATTAAAATCTGTAGAAATATTTCACAATAAAAAGTTTTATAAAATTTAAATCAAAATAATACTTGGTATAATTATCTGCTGACTTGCTTTACATTCTTACATTTACTTTTTGCTTTTCTCTCCATCTAAATACTAACATCAGCAGTACTTTATTCTACACCATTTTACCAGTATGCTTGCCATTTCAATTTTATGTGTATATGCTACTTTTTTTCACAAATGTCAATATCTGAGCATATATCTGTTTTGATGCTTACTAGCTGAAAGAGCTATGTTTAATATTTTTTAAATTGGGCTGGGGATTTAGCTCAGTGGTTTCGCTGCCTGCTATGCAGGCGCAAAGACTGGAATTCGATCCTTGGTACCAAATATATATTTAAATGAAAGCAGACAAATACTATAATTCAAGCACAGATGAAAATGATCAGCCCCACCTAGAGTTCATTACTTCAATGCTACTTTCTAATCACAGGGTTTTCATAGCACTGAACCCACAGTGATTCAGGGAACTTCAATAACTCAGAGACAGAGGTTAGGACACTGTTTCTGAGCCCAGGGCAGCGATTCCTTGTTATCCAGGAGAACTGGTTCCAGGACCACTGTGGGCATCAACATCTAAAGATGCCTATGTCCCTTATATAAGACAGCATCGTTTTTGTATATAATTTACATCCTTCTGTATACTTCAAATCATCTCTGTATTACTTATAATTCTGTACAAACAGAATCCAACCTGAGTTTAAGAAAAGAAAATGATTCAAAAATAAATGGACCAGCATATAGCCAGACCTTAGAAATCAATTAGAATGGAAAACAGAAATATATCAAGAAATCAAGATATTCTCATTATAATTGTCAATCTTTAAAATATTCTTTTTAGTAGCTTTTTTTTCCTTGCAATTTTGTTCAAATTTTATAGAAAAATTATGGTACATTACCCAACTTTTAAAATTGCCCTTTAAAGATACCAGTACCTATTCAAATAAAATATTTAATAAACCACCTAAAACTAATTTCAAGTCTTGGTAATGGGCTCTGATTGTCTTGAGTCAGTCTGCTATTTTTATGCAGTGATTTGTAGACATTGGGTGGGAATCACTGTACTGACATCAGCCCGCAAAGTCCCTGCGGTTTGGGGGGCATTGACTTGGGCTGGGCAGTCGAGCCGGAGGGGTTTCCTGTAATTGGTCAACATTAGCAACTAACAAAATCATTTTTATTTGTCCAATATAGGACTTCTTTATCACTATCACTAGTCTAATAATATTTCTGAAGTCCTTTTCTTTGTTTTTAAGCTTTAATTCAGAGAAATGACCTTTTTGATTTCTAGCTGAGAAAGCAGGTAATTAAATAATACCCTTGGGCTCATTCTATTTTCTTGCCTTATCATGAAATAGGAAAGAAAGGTCTTCTGAAGGAGAATTAAAGAAAATGCTGATATATAGCAAATGATAGTTTAGTTTTGCCTACAAGGTCAATCTTTTTCTACACAATAAATGAATATAATATATTGAAGAAATTTGGAGAAAAGTTAAGACATCTACCTAAGCATTATTAATTGTTTCAGTTAAATCTGTTCCAAAACAAAACGTATAATTACTAGATTATTTTCCATTTTTATGCCTCATAATTATTCACCTTTATTATCATTGCTATGACTTCAATAAAAGCAGTACTTCTAACTAGAAATAGAAACTTGAATTTATTTTGAAAAATTGAGACATTTGAGAGACTTTCATTTGATATTTCTAACATTGTTATACTAGTATTACCACAGAACATTTGTAAAAAAACAAAATGAAAATGAAACATTTAAATATAAGGTGGAAGTCTAAAGGTTATGGTGTTCTTACTAAACAACAAATGTAAGTTTTAATTTAGTTTTTCACTTTTTGAATGCACTTGAATCTACACACATGGATACTGGGAAGGAATCTTGATTTATTTAGTTTTAAAGCACAGGGAGATATTCAAGGCAATGGAAAATACAACTTTAAAACAGAGAAAGGGGAAAAGAGCCTATATTTGGAGATATCTGGAATATAAAATATTAAAATTGAGGTTAAAATTGAGGAATGCTCTGGTTGTATCAGTCATCCCATTTGATAGGGAAATTAGTTAATCTTAAAAAATCCTTATTTTTATTTTTATTTATTAAATAATGTAATTTAAAACTTCATATACATTTGATAAAATAATAAACTACAAATTACATATTTAATTAAATCAAACCTCTTACTTCATTTAATGAAATGAAAACCTCTTCTAATTTAAAAAATAAGTCTTTTTATAAACTAAATAAACCAAAAGATGTCATATAAATTAGTTTTTATTAGTATATTACTATAGCTACATAGATTTTAAATGTGATCAATAAGACAAAATTTATTCATTTATCACTTAACTATTATTTACCGAGCAGTTAATACTTGTAAGTCAAGTGATATTTGATGGAAAATAACATGGGATGAAAAATAGTCAGTGTGTATAATCATTGTATCATAATACAGCAAATGTATGCTGTACTACATCAAATTAGAAAAAAGTGGCATGTAAGTAATAAAGCACTTAATAAGTCATAAAGCACTGTAATCCCAACTACTAGGAAGGCCAAGGGAGGAAGACTTTAAGATTAAAATGAGCCTGGATAATTGACTGAGACTATTTAAAATAAAATATGAAAAAAGGAATGACAATGAGCTCATTGGTAAAGCATTTGCATTAACTAGCATGTGTTTAGAGCCTAGAGGTTCACGAATTAATCGAGGAGCTGCATCTGAGAGATTAAAACATCTACCAACTGTTGTGGAGATCATATGTGGCTTTCATCTGTTGATCCTAAATGGAAGAAGACAAAAGTTAGTGAAGCTGTTAGTTATTCATTACACAATGACTGCTGTAGACCAATCTTTTTAGAGTTTGTAGTGTGGCTTGCTTTGATGTTTCTTCCAGATTGTTACTCAGTTCTATATGTATATATGGTTGGGGAATTGTCCAATGTTACATTGGCAGAAGACAGATAAATAAGCAGGTGAGTAGATAGATACTGATGTACATATAGATAAAGCATAGTTGAAATAAATATCCAGAATAGTTAACTTTAATATTGTCTATACATGATATATCTTGCTCCTTTTTCCCCTTTTTCTTTAAATCCCCTATGATGAATGTTATCATTATGTATATTTAAATTTACCAATAAATGTTTTGATTTAAAAATATTATAAAGTCAGTTATTCATCATTTACATAATTGGATGTTCAAAGATAGTTCCTGTTTTACAGGGAAGGAAATAATTTTAAAAAATATATATATTTGAATATATTCAGAATTATGTTTATTCCATTCACAAGTACTTATTAAAAAAGGAAAAGATAAGAGGTAGAGAAAATTGATAGACTCATGAAATCATTACAATTTTTTTACCAATAAATGAGATAATTTAAAAAAGAGTAGAAATGCAATTACTTTAGTACTAGTGCCAAAATATAAGGAAATGCTCAAGGTGTTAATGTACTCTGCTCATTTTCATCTTTTTTATTTTGTGATAATGATAGTTCAGTGAAGTAATTGGAATATGTAGTTGTAACCACTTTTAATCTAATTCTCTGAAAAAGCTATAGAAAAGATTTTGGGAAACTGTTAGGATAAAGACAAATTAAAGAGGACATGAAGAAATCAATGTAAGCTATAAAGGTAAGCATTATTATCAGCGGAAGTGAGTTTTTGGATTTTGAGATTCTATTCTTTATTCCATATACTCTATGTCAACTAATGTGAGTATGATCACATATATTCTTTGCCTTTCCTGTTTCATGCATTGGAAAGCATTTCTGAAAACAGATGAACAATAATGTTTTGTATATCTAAGAATAAATAAGAAGAGAGAAAATTTGGAAAGCATTTCTGAAAACAGATGAATGATAATGTTTTGTGTATCTAAGACTAAATTAGAAGAAAGAAACTTTGGATGTACTCACTTCAAAGAAATAATAAATATTCAAGGTTATAGATACAATAATTATCCTGAGTTTGTCATTATTCTATAAATACATGAATCAAAACATCATATACTTGATAAAATGTACACATACTGCATCAATAAAAATAATTGATTCTATAAAATCCTCAATTTAAAAAATTGAGGAACCTCCTTCTCTTTGTTTACTGTGAGTTGGTCTATTACTAAATTTAAGTAAATAATTACTTAAGCTACATGATCGGGGGGCCAGGGATTTAGCTTAGTGGCACCACACCTGCCTGGCAAGCACAAGGTCCTGAGTTCCATTGGTGGTTCCAGAAAAAAAAAAAAAAAAGGAGAAAGAAATAACAGCAAGAATGAACAAATGGAGGCCAGGGATTTAGCACAGAGGTGCCACGACTGCCTCGAAAGTGCAAGGTCCTGAATTTGATCCCTGGTACAGAAAAATAAATAAATAAAAATAAATAAAAATCCAAGAATGAACAAATGAAATATCAAATTAAGTTACATGATCTATTCTTATTGCTGTCCAGGTTTCAGTGCAGAGAGCTTAGGAGTAGTGAATGAGAATTCAAATTTACAAGTACGTGTTTGTTGTATATAGACGTATAACATTAAGTGCTCTTATGATCAAAATTCATTAACGACTATTCTCTAAGAACCAAGTGCCTTCCTTTACAGACAGCTGGCTGACACTATATGAAAGACACGTTAAATACCCTCAATGAGTACTGCATGTGTTTATTTTGAAATAGACACAGGCACACATGTTTTCTACAAGGCTAGGAGTGGTAATATGACAGAAGTACCATCAAGTCAGGTAGGTTCTCGGAGTAGACAGCTTGTGCTTTCACTTAAATTAAAAAAATTACAGGGACAAAATGGATTTTGGTGGATTTAACATGGAGTTGAGGATCTAAGGTCAGTATAAATTGATATTTGGAAAAATAGCAAAAGGAACTTTAAAGGATTTCTCAGAAAGAAATCATATGATTAAAAATATACAAGCAAGAGATTATTTGAAAACATAGATTTTTCTGAGGCTACAATAAATAATATACATTAAAGGATAAATGAGTAAAATGTGTGATGACCATGTATGAACTCCCCACAGTGAAAGTAATTATATATCAGAAATATGTATAATAAAATAAAATAAAACCTGAAAAAATATGGTGTAGGAAGAAAAATCAAAGGAGACTGAAACATAAATGACTTCAGAAAGACCCCTGATGGTTTGGGGATTATTAAATTGACATGGGTTTACAAAACTTTTCTCCATTATGAAAATGTTTGCGTGGTGTTCATCCTTTATCTTCTTCATGACTAATCTGGGGGAATTAAAAAGTAAATGCGTAGAAAACTATACAGTGGTAGGATAACATATATGTACTAAGAAACAAAATGAACTGATTAAATCCATGCTTTTTCTGTAACATATCTATTGGAATCTACTTTTTCTTCCAAATATTACACTTATTTTGCTATTTCAGACTTAAAATAAGATTAAAAATTTCTATTTTCTATGATTTTATATCTGTGATTTAAACACTGCCTTAAATTTGCATTATTCTCTCATCTAGCAAGATTGAAAACATTTCCAATATTTGATGACCTTAATTGTCCAAGCCCCACATACTGTGATATTAAAAGACAGAGTAAAGGGTGATCACAGTGGTAGAAGTCTGTAATTCCAGCACTCTGGGAAACTAAGGCAGGAGGATCAAAAGTTTGAGCCCAGCCTTGGCAACTTAGTGATATAGTGAAGATCCTGTCTCAAAAGTGTCCAGTCTGGGGCAGGGATTTGGCTCAGTGGCACAGCACCTGCTTCACAAATGCAAGGTCCTGAGTTTGATCTCCAGTATCAAGAAAAAAAAAGAAAAGAAAAGTATCCAATGCCTAGGTCCACCATCAAACAAACAAATATACAAAAGCCAGTTGAAAGCACTTCCAGCTCTGATGACATAAATTCATTTCTGGAACCGTTGTTGTCAAGGTGAGGTTGTCTAGAATTATCTGCTAGGTTTTCATCCTGGGAGAGTGAGTTTAATAATCATCATTATAGAAAGAAATATAATTACAAATAGTGATTGTTTTTGAAATAGAGAATTAGTATAATCAGGTAACACCAATGTGCATTCATCTTGCAGTTAGGATTTCTCATCTTACAACGAAATGTTACTGGGAAGAAAATGAGAAGGAACTATTTTATATTTGCACTTTATTGCTTTAAATAAAAAGTAAAAATTGTAAGCTGTATGAATTATATTTTTTAAATTAGTCATAGCTGTTCAAAAAAGGATGCATGCTAAGCTAAAATATTTACATTTGCTCTAGATTATATTGACAATGATATGGAGGTTTTCAAATTTTGCCTTATAAGGCTGCTTGGATTGTTGTTGACTAACATTTCATAGTACTATCCAAATTAATTAAGGAAAAGCGCATTTACATTTTGACTACCAAGTTTCTTGTTTTACTAAGCTCCAAATGGGTTAACTTTTTTGTAATCCCTGATCTACCTGTCTATGATATTGTCAAGT
This sequence comes from Heterocephalus glaber, assembly GCF_053883595.1. NCBI lineage: Eukaryota > Metazoa > Chordata > Mammalia > Rodentia > Bathyergidae > Heterocephalus > Heterocephalus glaber. The sequence goes on along the minus strand of NW_028258312.1, from coordinate 14,634,953 downwards.
CATCCGCACAGCCCTCCATATTTCCCAAGTTATTCCTAATATTTCTTTTTGGAAAATATTGGCCTTTTGTGTATCTTGTGTGACAGCTTCAATTGTATTAGCTGTGTTTCCCTGTGGAGATAGTACAATTAAGAATGCCAACAGTTCAGAGTGAATAATTTCACTTATCTAAGGAGAATTTTGAAATGGGCAAGCAGACACGGTCAATCCATTTGAGGTTTCTCTCTTCTGTATTGTCAATCCCAATAATCACCATCATTCTTTCTCCAAAGGCTACTTATTGTTGAAATTCTAAGATAAGAAATGAATTAATTTGATAATAATTTTCTAATGTAAGAAAGAATACACAGAAATGAGCCATGCCTATATTTAATATATGATTCTCTTTTTGTTTTTATCTTACATCTGCAAAATTATACTTTGTGTTGAAACTCTTATTTTTTCCCAGAGGAAGTAATGCACACAATAACCTTTAAAATATATCTGTAATGGAAACCTGTGGGAGGGTGAATTATTTTATAGACAATTATATACCATTATCAGCACCAATCAAAGAAAAATTTTCAGAAAAATAAGTGACTTAGTTTTTTAGCAGGTTTTTCATTTATATATATTTTTCTTACTAATACAAAAACATTAAGGCTTGTACAAGTAGGTATGATGATCAGGCACCATCTACATTTATCCCTCCTTCCATCTTTGCTTATGGTGATAAAGTTGGGGCTATGAACTTTCTTTGATTCTGTTTTAGCTCATGGAACTAAAACCCTCTGCTGCCCCCTAAAATACATCTGTAAGGGTGGTGCCTTTACTCAAGAAAATGGAGAATGGTTTGGTTCAAAACTTGGCATCAGCCTTTACTTCTTCATCATTCAGTCTTTGTAATTTAAAACATTTTGGCCATTCCCTGCCCTACTCTTTCCAAACATGCCAGGTGTAGAGTCTCCCAGAGATGTAGACCTTGCTGTTCCCAAGAGATGCCATTCCTACTCTCATGTCTACATTAGATTTTTATTAAAATAATATTTTCTAGGAGAGTCCTCCTCTGACTAACCTTCCAGTAGATCACCTTCCAAACACACATTTTCTATTTTCTTTCTCTGCTTTTTAAAATATCTTCTATCTTTACATAACACTTTGTATCTTAATAAGTTATTCTTATTTTCTGATTTAACTCTTCCCATGCCATGATAATGTAAAATTCATGAGGGTGGGAGCTTCATGATGTTTTAAAAGTGGTACTATTCACATGCTAGACATAGATTTAATCATCAAAACCTATGAGGTAAGATCAAAAAATGGTGCTTAAATTTCTTTAAATTCCAGTAAAAATCATTATCATTAATCCTCACAAAATATTCTTGCTCATTTCAAAAAAAACTTTTCCCGTCATTCTTGCCAGTCTCTGAAGCTTTCTGGAAGTCCGCTTTTGTAAGTGTCTCTCAATGCACTGTTGTGAATGCTTCAATGTCCTGTGATTGAAAGCATTACTTTTTTTCTCCAATTTTTATTTTTTATTAGTACATGTTGGAATACTTGACAATTACAATCCCAATGGGATGTATTATGTATATGTATCAAACAATTTACCTTTCACAGTCATTTTGACTGTGGGAAAGAACCAGAAATCACAGAGGGTCAGACCTAGTGAATGAGGTGGATGAGGACACACTGATATTTTTACAATCCTGCCTTTCTGTCGAATGGCACTTAGCAGCAGCATTGATGGATGACACCTGGTAAAGATAAGAAAGAGAACATATAAAATGGCTTCAGAAAGTAGCAAGAACTCTTTCAGGAAGATATTCAGAATAGGAATAGGTAGATCATATGGAATCTCCATACTGATTTCCATAGTGGTTGTTCATGCACATGGCAGCACAATTCACAATAGCTATGTTATGGAAATGGCCTATACACCCATCAACAGATTAATGGATAAAGAAAAGGGGGTAAATACCTACAATAGAGCACTACTTGGTAATAAAGAAGGATAAATTTGAGTACTTCATGGGAAAATGGATACTCCTTGAGACCATAATGCTAAGTGAAATAAATCAGAGACAGACAAATAATGTCACATGGTTTATCTTATATGAGAAACTCAAAGTATGAATAATTTCAAGATGAAAATTAAAGATAGATGCCAGGAAACATGGAGATGGATGTTGTGGAAATGATAAGGGGATATGGAATAAGCCAAGATAAGGAGGGGAGGTGAAGTAAAGTAACACAAATTAAAATGCAATATGGATATGTACCAAATTCCACAAGGAATATATTTATTATACAACTTAAAATAATAAAAAAAGAAAAAGAAAAAGGAAGAAAGTGGCAAGAAGATGGATTTGTGTGTTTGAAATAAAGGGTAATACTCTGATGGGGATAATGGCAATGTGTCTATTATCGTAATAAATTCAATAGTCACTGTAGTTTGATCAAAACTTACATTTCAAGAAGTTGCTGATAATGTATACAATAGCTGCTTACAGCATTTAGGATATAGTGGAACTTCAATAAATGCTTTTTATGATCAAGGAGATTCCTGGAAACTTCAATGATTTAATCATGCTGTAGGGTATGGAGGTAAGCACCATAGTGCATTAAGAAGGCACATTGATTTTACTGTCACTAAATCAGGAACATTTGATGGAGATTAAATAGTAGATGTGTTTATTTTTCTGTTTATATAAGCAGAAATTACTTTTGATTTAACTTAGAAAGCAAGACATTACCATTTATAATGTTTAGATGGAAGTTTTTCTAAAATAATTGCGCCCGCATACACATTAATTTAAACATTGCAGTGTAGAAGTATATGGCATTTTATTTTGGTTGTAAACAGTAAATACAAATCTTGATACACAGAGTTAATGTTACAAAGATTTATTTCCAGTCTCTATTACAGAACATCAGTGATGATGAAGAAAAATCTTTATAGCCAAAAAACTTTACAATTAATTAGCCTTTTTAGTAAACTTGTCAGTTTAAAACTAAAAGTGATATTGTCTAATTTCACTCAAATAGCCCTTCCTATAAAAATTATTTGAAGCAGTTATTTATCATCACTTTTATGTCTTTAATTTTATGAAATGGTAAGTAAAGTAAAACTTCATTTAATCACTTTTAGAATGACTGCGCCATATCTTTAAACTATCAAATGATGGCAAAACTGTAATATTATGTATAGCAATGCATTACGTAGGAAGTAGGAGAAAAGGACTAAGGAAAAAGTAAAAAATCCCTTGAATACCTGTGAATTATATCTCTAGCAGATTAAAATGTGTAATAAACAGCAATTTTATTTTGCTTCTAAAGATTTTAGACTTTGAGGTTTTTGAGGTATTTCCATAATGAAAAAATAAATTAACTAAATAAAAATGTAAACTGTTATAAAAGTATCTTTAAAAATATGTTTTCTTTCAACTCTTTCAATGGAGCACTTTATTAACACTTTTAAATAACTTTAGGTTAAAAACATGGCTAAATATTCACAATGTCTAAGCTAAATATGGTACATTCCAATGTGTACAATAGGCATTTATAATGATTTTTTAAATTTAATAAAGGCTTCTTTTGTGATTTTTGAAAATATAATTTTCATATAATTATTATAGTCTCTCTCGATATATATTTGTATATATGCTATTATTATGATTTAGATGTAAAATATTCCCCAAGACTCATGTGTTCAGAGGTACGGGTTTTTTTGTCTTGTTTTGTTTTGTTTTTTGGTACTGGGGATCTAACTCGGGTCCTTGCACTTGCGGAGCAGGCGGCGAAACTACTGAGCTAAATCCCAGGCCCCAGAGGTAGGGTTTTTAAAAGCTGATCAGATTATGGGGGCACTATGATCATCAGTTCATGATGATTATAACTGAGGAATTCATAACTGTATGTGCTGTTAGGTGGGGCTTGGTCAGAAGATGCTGGTCAGCTGGGACATGACCCCGTTCTCCAGCTTCTCCCCTGAATCTCTGCTTTCTGATTGTTTTTGGTGGTGCCCAAGGGCTGAATCCACTGAAACTGAGTCAAAATAAACGTCTTATCTTTTAAGCTGTGGATTATGGGTATTCTGTCCAGGTGACTGAAGTATTATTTGCAGAATGAATAGATGCAGTGGTACTTTGATTCACAGACTTAATTTGTTCCATGATTTTGGAAAACATGTCTGTGTTTGTGTTTGTGCAAGAAAGATGGTGGCGGTCCTGTTTGTCACCTGATGTAGAGTTGGGGAGCAAAAACAAAAAATTACAAAATGCTTTTGTTTGCAAGCAAATTGTTTGCAAATGAAATTGTTCATGAACCAAGGTGCCACTGTATTTGCAAGTCAGGAAAATTTAATTGTGAGTTGTTTTTAAATTTATCTACAACTTTTAGGTGTATTAAATTCTAATTAATCAATAACCTACCTGGCTCCTTTAAAATATTCATATGTTTAGGAATGTATATACAAAACTTATGTATTTTCCAGTAATTGTGTTGTAAGTATAAAAGAGAAAAATGGACTTTTATTTACTCTTAGCAGAAATCACAAGTATTTTGAGAAAAACAACTTTTAGTAGAAAATATATCATATCATTTTTTAATCTTGAAAATTCAGGATAGAAAACATATATTTCTATTATGCATTATGTTTAGAAATAAAAGTCTTACATGTTTCAGATTTGGACAATCCAGTCTCCATGCGTCATTATTTGGTCCTGTGAAGCAACTATCTTCTAGGTGGTGTATCTACACATCAGATATGACATTTTCTCTATTGCATTTATTGACACAGTACCTGGGATGGAAACTGGCTAACATAACTGTTCCCAAAGTTTCTTTCTAATGTCTTTTTTTTTTAAGTTATGATTGTTATGTTTCTCAGGTAAGCAATGAGCTTTTCAAGGGCATCTTCAAACGTAGGTGTATAATGAGGGAGACTATTACTTGCTCATGTCTCTAATTATTCAAGTGATTGTATGTATGGTAGTCCTATTTAAAGGGATAAACAAATCTATGCATGTTATAAAGAAACAAAAATGATCAAAATGATCACCAAATTATAAATGTCTGTAAATACCAATTTAACCATTTTACCAAGAAATCTAGTCAGAATTCATAAATCTGAGCCCCACCAAAGGAAGCTTTAAAAGAAATTGTATCAGATTTTCTATTCATAGCTAAGATAACCCACTTATAAAAAGAAAAGGTTTATTTTGCATCAGAGTTTTAGATTATGTTCCACTAGCCCCATTTTTTGGGGTGTTTGGCAGTGCTATACCATGGCAGGAGCACAAGGCAGAGCAAAACCATTCACCTTATTGCAGGGTACAAATGCGGAGAGGTAGAGGAAAGATTTGTGTTCCACTCCCCTCTGAGATGCCCCAAAGACCAGGAGACCTAAACTAGGCTCATTGCCTAAGTGTCCCAGCACCTCCCAATCGTTCTACTGGCTTGGGACCAAGCCTTTGATGCAGGAGCCTATGAGAGACATTCTAGATCCAAACTATGAAAAAAACATTCAAGGAAATGATCTGCTCATACTTTATACCACTTTGTTTCTGACAGCAATAAAAGAGGAAAAAAGCATGCATTTTTAAATAAAGTTCATAGAAATACCCCTATGTAAAATGAAAGCATTAACTAAAATATGAGTATTTTTAATTCATCAATGTGTAAATAAAATAATATATTGTAACCAGGAAGTGATTAAGTCTGAAGAACATGAGTGATAAAATATCAAGAATGCTATTAATATAGACATGAATATTAAAGGAATGATAGTTTCTTAATGTTAACATATGCAAATAAAAGAGATTTTGGTAGCTAACGAAAAGAATCATGTTATTTGATGTTTTATTATTAGGACTGTTTTCATTCTGATTAAAAATTAACATTAAGACAAGAATGATAGTTAAAAGAGCTCTAGTCAATGTATTTTTGGTGATTTCAACCAAAATAATAAAACATGAAAAAATGGTATAGTTTATACTATAACAATACTTTGTAGTATATGGATTATGGATCAATAAAACCATTGTCTATGTAGAAATTGTTCTAACCAATATAGAATTGCAGAAGTCTACATATGCTAAATGATCACTTTACAAATACTATTAGCATTCTATTACAATATAGGAGTGGAGATACCATTTTAACTTACTGAGAGATTAAAATAAGATATAAATAAATGTTAATTTACAATATCTAGTAAAACTTAGTTTTATATCTCAGCCATTTTACATTTAGAGAAATCTTAGGGACGCTTTCATTGATCTCTTTAGGTTGTGTTACACAAGGCTATTTATTATAAACAACTAAATGTGTAGGGATTAAAGAGGCTATTTATTCATCAATTTAATATTAAATTAGAAGTTACTTTTAGTGTGGAAGAGAATAGAATGAGAGTAAGGACTGAAAAATAAACACAAAATTAAACAACATGATCAATGTGATAGACTTCAATATACATTTAATTTACACTATGACAGTAGAGCATTTGTTATCTATTGGAAGCTGCACAAACTCTCAATCACCTGATGGACTGAGGGTATGGCAGCAGAGTAATAAAAGACAAGACAAGATTTTAATGTATAAATAGAGGTCCCAGGATGGTCAAAGCTCTTATCAGGCTAAGACACTGTCTCCTGCAGCTTGTGACTATTTATTGAACACATAGCTTCTAGAAGGGGTAAGGGGAGGTCCAGGGAACTGTGGAGTGGAGAGCACAGACTCAAGTAGGGTCCTAGAAATAGGGACACAAGACATTCTAGGAAGACATTCTAGGAACAGATCATTGATTAACGGGAAACTTGTTTCTTCCCATAGATTAATTTCTGACTCTGTAGAAGTTTTGTGTACAAGTCATGCTGCCCTTAGCTGCACTGTTGTCTTGCCATCAAAAGCGTCACAACATCACAGACCATTGAGACCTCCGCTGTGACCAGTGGTGTGGGGAACTATTCCTTTCCCACATGCCAACTGCTGTCTCTTCAGGCAAGCTATTGTGGGCCAATAGGCAGATTCAGACTTTTAATATGAAAAGTCAATTTATGAGTTTGTAGCCTGCTCAGGGTGGTATCCAGCAGTTATATTCTTAAATGCACACCATCATTTAAAAATGATTATATATTATATGAGAGAGAACATCAATATGTTTTTGTGAAGTAGAAATGTATCATTCCCTAATTACAAAGCAATAAAATTAAAAATTATCAATAAATAAAATATAATAAAGCACCTAAGGCCTTTTTACCTGAAATTAAATAAATTTTTTTGGAAAATCTTTGGTTAAAAATAGCAATATATATCTAAAAACCCTCAAGGAGATAGCTATAGTGTTCATTTTTTTAAACCTGCAAGGTACAGATATTGATTTGAAGCAAAGGTGATAATAAAAATTCTTCAAGCAACTTTAAAAGACTGGAAAAATCTTAATGGTGTCCTGAGTAATACTAGTAATAAATGTCAATATCATATTTGCATATTAAAGTAAATATCATAGTAAAACGTTAAAAATTACAATTTTTTTTTGGAAAAGTAGAATCCACTGCTTTGTACTATTTATGAAATAAATGAAAATTTGGTTCAACAATCTAAAACACATTAATTTAATTAATCATATTAACATATAATAGAATAAAAATGTCATGACCTGTTTAAAACATAGCCCTATAATTAAACACCTACTTGTCAACAGAGCAAGCATCAAATTAAAAAAAAATACTCTATAATTCTGTTGCGCTGAGACATACAGGACATCAAAGCCAATTTGCAAAATAAAAGAAAATCAATGCTAACCTATGGAAAGAGGAGACATAATTACCAGTTGCAGAAATTTGGATTAAAAATGAAAATGTGATACCTCAGTTCACTCATTGTCTTGAGGTTATTTATGGAATTACCTCTTAGCAGACAAAGCTACAAAATATGTATATCTGTTATACATATTCCTACATATGCATATGTAAATATCTATATGTGTGGATGCATATGCATGCTTAGACCTGTAAATATGTGCAATTCATCAGTATGTTAGCAATTTTATTTTCTGTCAAAAAAAAGCTGTTTTAGTCATTTCTTATTCTCTAAATTTCAACTATCAAACCAGTATTTCTTTAATTAGCCATTTGTTTTAGCATAATAACTAGTAATAGAAATAAACTGAGTATGTAAGTGTGAAATTTAAATAAGATATAAAATACATAATACATAAATTCATTTTAAACTTGGGATATGGTTCCAAAAGCAAAAACTGTAAAAAAGAGAAAACACAAAACTGTTATCTTTCAACCCATTGCCATCCTCCTTGTATGTAATAATGTTATTAGTATTTGCTTTGCCTATTTTTGTTTTTTTCTCTTTTTTAAAATTTTATTTTATTGATACAATTTACGTATACAATATAATGACATTCATCATTGGAAATTTGCACCATTACATAATCTTTCTTGGTTCTTATTTTTCCTCCTTCCACTGCCCTCCCTTAAACCCCTCCATCCCTCCCTATTTACAAAGACTTTGTTTCCATTTTTTCATTATCTCATATTAATTCCATTCCCTTCTTTTCTTCCCCTACCCATCCCACTTCCCCTTCCCCTTTGCCCCTTTTCTTACTATTTCACATTATCTATTATACCTTTTAGTCCTTATTTACATTTTCAGTTCTCACACTAGAGAAACTATTTGGTATTTGCACATGTGTGTCCTGTTTATTTCACTGAAGAGTATTGCCTCAATGTGCATCCAATTAGCTATAACTGTCTCTAATTTCTCACTTTTTATGGCTGAACAGTACTCCATTTTATGAAAATACCACATTTTCTTTATCCAGTCTCCAGTTGATGGGCATTTGGGGTGCTTCCAAGTTTTAGCTATTACAAATTGTGCTACTATGAACATGGGTACACATATATCACTGCGGCATGATTCTTTAAATTCTTTGAGGAAGATATCCAGCAGGAAAATGTCTGAGTCAAATGGGACTTCCAGTTCTAGTTCTTTGAGACATCTCCATATTAATTTCCATAGTGGTAGCACCAGTCTACACTCCCACCATCAGTGGAGCAGGGTTCCTCTATCCCCACAGCCCCGCCACCATTTCTTATTGGTTGATTTAATGAGAGCAGCCATTCTGTCTGGAGTGAGGTGGAATCTCAGCATTGTTTTCATTTGCATCTCTCAAATGACCAGTGATGTTGAACACTTTTGCATATGTTTATTTACTATTTCTACATCTTTGTCTGAAAAATGTCTGTTCCTTTCAGATGCCCATTTTCGGATTGGGTCTTTAAATTTGAGAGGTCTGATTTTTTTAAGTTCTTTATAGAGTCTAAATAGTAAACCTTTGTCTGAGGAACAGCAGATGAGGATTTTTCCCTATGTGGTGGGTTGTCTCTTCACACTGTTGGTGGTTTCTCTTGTTCTGAAGAAGTTTTTAATAAGAAGAGATCCCACTTTCGATTGTTTGTGCTAGTTCATGGGCAACTGAGGTTTTGTTCATAAAATCTTTTCCTACACCGATGTCTTCAAGAGTTCTACCTAACCTCTCTTCCAGATGATTCAGCATTTCTATTTTAATATTTAGATTCTTAATCCATTTTGATTTTAGTTTAGTGCATGGTGAGAGATATAGGTCTAGTTTTAATCTTTGGCAAGTTGAAACTCAATTTTTCCAGCACCATTTGTTAAAGAGGCTATCTTTCCTCCAGTGAGGGTGATGCTTGCTTCCAGGAATGAATTTGGGAGTATTGCTTCCCTTTCAATTTCACTGAAGAGTTTAAACAGTAGTGGCAGCGGTTCCTCTCTAAATGTCTTGTAGAATTCAGCAGTGAAGCCATCAGGACCTGGGCTTTTCTTAGTTGGTAAGTTTTAATTATGTTTTCAATTTCATTGGTTTATATTGGGTTGTTTAGAATTTTAAGGTCTTCATTCAACTTTGGTAATTCATAAGTACCGAGGAATCTATTCATTTCTTCTCTGTTTTCCATCTTATTGGTGTATAGGTTCTGGAAGTAGGTATTGATGATCCTCTGGATTTCTGCTGGGTCGGTTGTAATTTCATCCTTTTCATTCCTAACTGCACAGATTTGGGCCTTTTCTTTCTTTTTTCTGATAAGTTTGGCTAAGGGTTTGTCAATTTTCTTTATTCTTTCGAAGAACCAACTCTTGACTTCATTAATTTTTTGTATCATTTTCTTAGTCTCCATTGCATTGATTTCTCCTCTGATCTTTATAATTTCCTCCCTTGTATGAGCTTTGGGGTTGTCCTGCTCTTCTTTTTCTAGAAGCTTGAGGTTCAGCATCAGGTTGTTTAACTGGGCTTGCTCTGTTTTTCTAATATGCGTATTCACTGCTGTGAATTTCCCTCGTAAGACTGCTTTCATTGTGTCCCATAGATTCTGATATGTTGTATTGTCATTGTCATTTAATTGTAGGAACTATCTGATTTCTTCTTTAATTTCCTCGTGACCCATTGGTTATTTAGAAGTGCGTTGTCTCCTTTTTTAAAAAATTACTTTACTTTTATCAATATTTTAGAAAGTTAAATCAATTTTAACTTATATAGTTTTATATGGGGTACATATGATGTTTGGATACATATGTGTATAATGAAAAGTTTAAATCAGGCTGAATGTATCTGACTTCTTAATTATCCTTTTCATGATGAAATGTTGAAAATCATTTATTCTAGGATTTCAAATAAATTACCTATACTTATATGTAGTCTTTGTACTGTGTAATAGTACTGTACGTCAAAACTTCTTACTCCTGTCTGAGTGTAACTTAATACCCATTGACTGACTTTACCCATCTCTCCTTTCCTCCCTTCCATTATCTTCAGCAGATGGTAACAACTGTTCTACCCTCAACTTTGATGACATGAACTATTTTAGACTTTACATACAAATGAGCCCATGTAGTACCTGTATCTTTTGGTATCTGGCTTATTTCGCTTAATATGATGTGGGTTTTTTTGGAAAGAAAAAAAAAATATTCTTTGAGAACACTCAAATTCTATTGTGCAGAGACCTGAATCCAACATAATGGGCTTCCCATGAATAGCAAGTTACCAACTTCCAAGCTCATGGGAATGATTCATCTGGAAATCATCATCCACCCCCAGCTCAGCCTTCATGTGAGCTAACCCTGGATAATATCTGAAAATGACCATAGAAAAGATTCAAGTCAGGAAAGTCCAACCACTTTGTCTTAGTGTTGATTCCAGTTAAAAGGTTTGCAATTTTGGTTTATGTGAAAATCTCATTCCTTTGTCTCTATTTCTGAATTATATTTCCTACTACTGGAAATAAATTACTATGTTAACAGTCACTTTCAGCATTTAGAAGATGCCAATCTATTTCTCTAGTGAGTATTACTTTTAGTTATTTTGTCATGCTGTGAATGTGAATTGCGGTTTTCTGTTAATTTTTAGATTTGCTTTTTGACTTTCTCCTAAAACAGGTTCATTATTGTGCTCCGTGTGGTTTTCTCTGATTTGTCCTGTTGAGTTTTGTAACACTTCTTAAAATATTTGTTGTTAGATGACTTTCATAATTTTTTCAGTTCTGTGAAGTTTTCACACATAATCTCCTCTAATACTTTGCCTCATTATTGTTCCTTTTCTTGTTCAAATATTAGATATTTCTATCTAGGACCATTTAAGATCTTATTGTTACTTTGTGTAGTTGAAGAATGTTTTTATCTTTTGTTTTAAACTGCATTTTTCTATTGATATTCATTCTGTTAAAATTTTTGGTTATGTTTAATTTTGTACAAAGTCACCTATTGAATTCATAATTTTAACTATGATATTTTTCATTGTTAGGAGTATCAATTCTTTTATAAATTTCAATTCTAAAATCTGGCTTCTTTTTGTTCATACTCTTGGACATTCCATTGATCACTTAATACAATAATTGATAACACTGATATCTATATTCTTTCTTTCTTTCTTTTTCTTTCTTTTCTTTCTGTCTGTCTTTCTGTCTTTCTTTTCTTTCTGTTTGTCTTTCTCTCATTTTGTTTCTTTCCTTCCATATGACTCTTTTGGTCTTACCTTCTTGTGACACTTTGATTTTATGTTGAATGTACATATACATTAGAAAATGCCAATCTATTTCTCCTGTATAACTCTTATTTGTAACTGCTGTGAATGTGAATTATACACACATACACATACAAACACACACATACTTCACTTACTCACACAATACTAAAGATCTTCCAAATACCATTACCTTCATATTAAAAGGAGGTGTGTTGCTATTGGATGCCACTAGAAAAGGGAAGGGTGATGTTAAATAGTCTGTCATTGAGGTAGTTTCAGGTGTATTTTGTGCTACTTTGATTGGTCAGTTTTCAAATGTTCCCCTTTAGTGTGTCCCTCTTCAGATTTTGCAGTAAAATCCCATTGTTTTTTGTAAGAATCATTGACTTCCATGGATGATGGTGTTTCTGATAACTGCCAAAAGCCCTCTCGGCTTCCCAGATGTTCAGGCCCTACTTTTTGCTTAGCTATTAGCCTTTTCTATTTCTGCTGAGTTCATAGAAAAAAACACCATGAAATCAAAAGAGTGCAAAATGCTAGGTTAATTTGCACTATTTCCTCTGAAATTTTGTGAACTCTATTCCTGTCTGCTTTCATGATCCTAAAGTTCAAAGTTTGTCCTTCAGATCAGAATGCACAAAACTTTGTTGTATTTCCATCCTTTAGTTATAGCTTTCTACTCAGCCCTTCAACATCTTTAGTTTCACTGTTTATGACATAAGAAATCTCTAGGGAAAATTAGCCAAAATCCGAGGTTCACTTTATTTTATTTCCTTTTTATTGCTAAGATCTCAGTTTCTGATTCCAGTTAGGTTTTATCAATAGTTTCCATATAATCTCCTAACTGTTGGGCATACATACTCTGTCTAGCTAGAAGTGAATGTCAGTTTGCTACCCTGAATGCAAAATTCATCGTGTTAAATTGTACTTAACAGTTTCTTCTTGATATTGGTGAATACGTACATTATCTAAGCAGATTTTCTCTGATTTTAAAAAATTATACTGAAATAACGCCGAGGGACAGCCCTAATGGCTGGCTTCTGTTCGCACTCTTGACCAGGAATTCTTTAGCAAGGTTTCCTCGTTCCAGTTATTTGGGATCAAAATCCTCCTCCATCACTTTAATTGTAAGTCAGTTGTATGATATTCTTCCATTTTTGAGACACACTAGAAAGTTTTCATTTTCTGACTTATACTTGAAAACTTAATTGTTCTTTTCTTTATTTTTTTAATTCATTCTCAGGGGTTACAGTTGTCCTCAGTGTATGATATAAAACAATAATCATCTTATAGGAGACAAACAATCTTAAGATAGTGCATCTTGTGATTCACTATCTAGTGATACTGTGTGATATTAGCATCAGTATGCTATCTCTTATGCAGGTTAGCATTAAGTAGGAAACAGCTTTTTGTGGCCCTCAATTCTGCATGTGATTCTTCCTGAATTTTGACCTTGTCCAAATTACTCTTCCCGGTATGTAGGCACACAGTATTATTCCAGCACTCAGGATGCTAAAGCAGGAGGATTGCCACAAGTTCAAGCCCAGCCTGGGCTGCTTAGTGGGATCAAGGGCACCATGGCCTTTATAGCAAGACCAGGGCTCAAAAACACTACTCTAACATTTCTGAAACTCATTTTGTAAGCATCTCTGAAATTATTTTAAAGTGAGGCATGTAGCTTCTTATAATTACAGAGTTGAAAATTTGAGTTATGCTGTAGAAGAACAAAGTTTTCTGGGTTCTGTTATGTTTATGCACAACTTTTTTTTTTCTAAATATACAAACTGAAAATTACAGAAGAACTTTCAAAAAATAGAAACTGCAAATTTGCCAATCTGAAAAAGACAAAATAACTGCAATTTCTATACATGATCATTTTCTTAGCCTCTTAAATGCTAATTTTTAAAATATGGTAAGAATTGCTAGCCCAGTTTCTTCTTTTATAATTACACAGCATTTAAGATTTTGCTTGTATTCTGTATTTCCAGAGCAATTTTAAAATTTTTTTCTTCCAAGTGCTTATTCTGTCTTATTGAACTAGAAGAGAAACAACATCTATTATGCTCCAATAGACACAGTTTGGCAAGTGTATTTCAACAAGCTGCACCTTCTTCCTGAAAGAATCAGGCATTCACTAGGCAGCCAGAAGCTAGTAAATCAACTGTAGTGTTAATCAATGAAAGTAATCAGACTTGGAAGCAAAACCTGTCTATTACAATATGTAACAACTAGCTCTTGGATGTACTTTAAGATGGTTTAAAGAGTAAACACAGAGTTGCTCTGCTACACTTTCTTCCACCTTATTTCAAGAAATATTAGAATTGTAGATGAGATCAGAGTTTAAATGGATTCTCAGTGTCCTGCAGTGATGACTATGCAAAGAGCATTGAACAGAAAGAAAGAAGCAATAGAAATTTATGTGAAAGGAGTTTCTATGTAACATGATGTATTAAATAAGCTTCATTATGCACATCAACATATGATGTGAATGAATGTGAAACAAACATTGTTTTTGTGGTTTATATGTTATTCCATTTTTTTTTTCTCTAAGTTCTAGAACAGTCTGTGATGTGCAATTTTTTTTACCTTGCAATCAATTACTACTTGAAGGACATACGTCTGTTTTTCTTTCAAAAACCTACCTGGTTGAATTGTCCCACATTTTATAGATTTTTAAATTAATGAAAGAAAGTCTAATCAGGCTACATTAGAAGTTTTTATGAATTTATTTTTAAAAATACAAATTTAAACAATTTTAATAGAGAATCCTCAATTCTATTGAATATGAAAGGTTTGAGCAGTGTTTACAAACTTTAAAATCTATACAAATTATAAATGCTTATGACTGTTTTCCAAGTCTTAAATTACATTATTTAAAAAATATTTACTGACCAAATCAGCCTGCTTCAGACAGGCAGGTCTGTGCATGCCCTACCAAGGTCCTGAGTTGTGCAGAAGACACTGAATCACCCCGCTGCAGACAGGCAGCCACCTGGTTCCACACTACAAAGACTCACAGGACACTAGACCACCAGACCAAGGTACTGAGTCCCGCTGCTCCCAGCCCAGAGGTAGGGGATTCTGAGCAGCCATCCCACTGCTCCTGGTCCAGAGGAAGGGGCTTCCCAGTCACCATCCCTCCCGCTGCTCCCAGCCCACAGGAAAGGGCTTTTGGGACGCCATCCCGACTGCTGCTCCCAGCCCCTGTCCCACCTAACCCAGCTCAGAGGAGGTAATCTGTGCAGGCGCTAACAGCACTCCCCCCCAGTCGAAATGAGAAAACACATAAATAAGTCTCAAAACCAGACTTCCAGATCACCTACAGCAACCCCAAAGGGAAATGAGATGGAAAACTCTGATACTCAACCACCTGGACACACTGAACTGGCAACAAAAGGGGATCTGGAAAAAATGAAATCAGAAATAATTTCTCCTATATCAGCAGAGATTTTGCCCCTAGTGCAAGACATGATTAATAAATCCAGAGAGGAGCTCAGAAACATGAGGGAATCCCAACATAAGAAACAAATGGAATCCATAAAACAGATGCAAATAGATTTCCAGAACATGAAAAACTCCACTGAAAGTCTACACAGCAGAATGAGCCAATGTGAGGACAGAATTTCAGATATAGAAGATAAGATTGCAATTAGGGACCAGGAAAAGAAAAATTGCTTCAAAATTATAAGGGAACATGAGAAATCAATCCAGCAGCTGCTAGATGATGCAAAGAAGAATAACATAAGACTGATTGGGCTCAATGAAGAAACAGGAGAGAGTGTAGATGACATAAAAATTCTCTTCACAGAAATAATGGCAGAAAACTTCCCAAGCAGGGGAAAAGAGCTTGACATACAGATAAGTGAGGCATATAGGACTCCAAATAGCCTTGATCAAAAAAAATCTACACATAAGCATATAATTGTTAAGATTCCAGAAACACAACAGAAGAACAAAGTTCTACAAGCAGTCAGAGAAAAGAAACAAATCACATTCAAAGGAAAGCCCATCAGAATCACAGCAGACTTCTCAACACAAACCATCAAAGCAAGAAGAGCTTGGATGTGACATATTCCAAGCCCTAAAAGAAAAGAGCCTCCAACCCAGATTGATGTACCCTGCAAAACTATCTTTCAAAATTGATGAAGAAATAAGATACTTTCATGACAAAGAGCACCTTAGGAACTTCGTGAATACCAAACCACCACTCCAAAGAATTTTACACAGTATCCTAGGAA
The DNA here is from genome assembly GCF_053883595.1 of Heterocephalus glaber. Classification (NCBI taxonomy): domain Eukaryota; kingdom Metazoa; phylum Chordata; class Mammalia; order Rodentia; family Bathyergidae; genus Heterocephalus; species Heterocephalus glaber. Next base: position 14,618,681 of record NW_028258312.1, on the reverse strand, counting down.
CAGACATTGAAGATCACAACCCCAGGAAGCAAAGCAGAATGAACCCATCTGGCATGAGGAGAAGAAATTAAATGTAAAGGGGGAGAACCCAACAAAAAGAAAAAGTCATGGCAATGACAAGTCAATACATTTCAGTTATAACCATGAATGATAATGGTCTCAAGTCACCAATCAAAAGAAATAGACTGGCAGAATGGGTCAAGAGGCAAAACTCAACAATATGCTCGATACAAGAAACACACTTAATTCAAAAGGAAACTCATAGACTGAAAGTTAAAGGGTGGAAAACAATACTCCATGTGACAGGAACCTGAAAAAAAGCAGGAGTAGCTATCCTCCTTGCAGATCAAGTAGATTTCAAACCAACACTGATTAAGAGAGAAAAAGGACACTACATCCTTGTAAAGGGAAGAATCCAAGAGGAAGAGATGACAATCATAAATATCTATGCACCAAACACTAGTGCACCCAACTATATAATACAAATACTAATGGACATGAAAAGTCATATATGCACTAATACAATTGTACTGGGGGACCTCAACACCCCACTGTCACAAATAGATAGATCAACTAGACTAAAAATAAGTACTGAAATACTAGAACTCAATCGAACTCTTGAACAAATGAACTTAACAGATGTTTACAGAGTCTTCCACCCCACAAAATCAGAATGCACATTCTTCTCAACTGCACATGGGTCATTCTCCAAAATAGACCACATACTCACACATAGAACATGTTTAAATAAGTGCAAAGAAATTGAAGTTATCCCCTGTATATTATCAGACCATAGTGTGATGAAATTGGAGATCCATAGCAAAAGAAACTCAAAAAATTTCATAAACACGTGGAAATTGAACAACACACTTCTGAATAACCAATGGGTCACAGAGGAAATTAAAGAAGAAATCAGACAGTTCCTTCAATTAAATGACAATGACAATACAACATATCAGAATCTATGGGACACAATGAAAGCAGTCTTACGAGGGAAATTCATAGCAGTGAATATGCATATTAGGAAAACAGAACGAGCCCAATTAAACACCCTGATGCTGAACCTCAAGCTTCTAGAAAAAGAAGAGCAGGACAACCCCAAAGCTCATACGAGGGAGGAAATTATAAAGATCAGAGGAGAAATCAATGCAATGGAAACTAAGAGAATGATACAAAAAAATCAATGAAGCCAAGAGTTGGTTTTTCAAAAGAATCAACAAAATTGACAAAACTTTAGCCAACTTTGTCAGAAAAAGGAAAGAAAAGGCCCAAATCCATGCAATTAGGAATGAAAAGGGAGAAATGACAACAGACTCAGCAGAAATCCAGAGGATCATTAATACCTACTTCCAGAGCCTATAAGCCAATAAAATGGAAAATATAGAAGAAATGGACAGATTCCTAGATACATGTGAATTACCAAAGTTGAACGAAGAAGACCTAAAAATTCTAAAGGACCCAATATCAACCAATGAAATTGAAAATGTAATTAATAACTTATTAACAAACAAAAGCCTGGGCCCTGATGGCTTCACTGCTGAATTCTATAAGACATTTAGAGAGGAACTCCTGCCACTACTGTTTAAACTCTTCAATGAAATCGAAAGTGAAGCAATACTCCCAAATTCATTCCTGGAAGCAAGCATCACCTCAATTCCCAAAGTGGAGAAAGACCCAACTGAAAAAGAGAACTATAGGCCAATCTCACTAATGAACATAGATGCAAAAATCCTTAATAAGATAATGGCAAACAGAATGCAGAAGATCATCAAGAAGATCATACACCCTGATCAAATGGGATTCATCCCAGGGATGCAGGGATGGTTCAATATACGAAAATCAATCAATGTAATACACTATATCAATAGAGCCAAGGACAAAAACCATATGATTATCTCCATAGACACAGAAAAAGCATTTGACAAAATCCAACATGCATTTATGATAAAAACCCTACAAAAATTGGAATAGATGGTCTCTACCTTAAACTGATAGAAGCCATCTATGAAAAACCAACAGCCAATATCATACTAAATGGTCAAAAACTGAAATCCTTCACACTAAAATCAGGAACAAGACAAGGATGTCCACTATCACCATTCTTGTTCAATATCGTTCTGGAAACATTAGCCATGGTAATTTGACAAGAGAAAGAAATAAAAGGAATAAAGATAGGAAATGAAGAAGTCAAATTGTCATTATTTGCAGATGACATGATATTCTGTTTAGAAGACCCACAGAACTCCACCAAAAGTCTTCTAGACTTAATAACCAAATTCAGTCAAGTAGCTGGTTACAAGGTCAACACACAAAAATCAATAGCTTTCCTCTACACCAATGACAGACTCACTGAGAGAGAAATAGGGACAATAATTCCTTTCACAATAGCAGCCAAAAACCTGAAATCTTAATGAAAGAAATCAAAGATCTCTTCTCTGAAAACTATGACACTCTGAACAGAGAGATTGAAGATGATATCAGAAAATGGACAGACATCCCCTCCTCCTTAGATTTAATGCAATTCCAATTGAGATCCCAGCAGCATACTTCATGGACCTTGAGAAAACAATCCAAAAATTCATTTGGAGCAAGAAGAGACCCAGAATAGCAAAAGCAATTCTAGGTAACAGAGACATGGCAGGGAGTTTCACAATCCCTAACCTGCAACTATACTACAAAGCTACTGTGATCAAAACAGCATGGTGCTGGAAAAGAAACAGATCTGAGGACCAGTGGAACAGATTAGAAGATGCAGAAACAACACTAGACACACTCAGCCATCTCATCTTTGACAAAGGATCCAAACACCCTCACTGGAGGAAAGATAGCCTCTTTAATAAATGGTGCTGGAAAAATTGGGCTTCAACTTGCCAAAGATGAAAACTAGACCTGTATCTCTCACCATGCACTAAACTAAAATCAAAATGGTTTAAGGATCTAAATATTAAAATAGAAACTCTGAACCAGTTGGAACAGAGGTTAGGTAGAACCCTTGAAGACATCGGTGTAGGAAAAGATTTTATGAACAAAATCTCAGTTGCCCGTGAACTAGCACAAACAATCAACAAGTGGGATCTCTTCTTATTAAAAGGCTTCTGCAGAGCAAGAGAAACCACCAGCAGTGTGAAGAGACAACCCACAATGTGGGAAAAAATCTTCACATGCTCTTCCTCAGACAAAGGTCTACTATCTCGAATCTATAAAGAACTTAAAAAGATCAGACCTCCCAAATTTAAAGACCCAATCCAAAAATGGGAATCTGAAATGAACAGAAATTTCTCAGACAAAGAAGTAGAAATAGTAAATAAATACATGAAAAAATGTTCAACATCACTGGTCATTCAAGAGATGCAAATGAAAACAACACTGAGATTCCACTTCACTCCAGAAAGAATGGCTGCTATCATGAAATCAACCAATAACTAATGCTGGTAGTGCTGTGGGGAAAGAGGAGCCCTGCTCCACTGCTGGTTGGTGTGTAGACTGGTGCAAGCACTGTGGAAATCAGTATGGAGATGTCTCAAAGAACTAGGACTGGAAGTCCCATTTGACCCCGCTATTCCACTGCTGGGGAATAGGTAATGTGAAATAGGAAGAAAAGGGGCAAAGGGGAAGGAAGTGGGAGGGCTAGGGGAAAGGATAGAAGGGAATGGGATTAATATGAGAAAATGGAAAAATAGGAACAAAATCTTTGTAAATAGGGAGGAATGGAGGGGTTGAAGGGAGGGCTGGGCAAGAGTGAAAAATAAGAACCAAGAGAGCCTATGTAAAGGTGCAAATTTCCAATGATGAATGTCATTATATTGTATACCTAAAATGTACCAATGATTAGAATGAGTAATCGATAATGTAAAATAGGAAGAAAAGATCCAAAGGGGTAGGGGTAGTGGGAGGGGCAGGGGAAAGTTAAGAAGGGAAAAGAAGAATGCTGAGAAATGGAAAAAATGGAAATAAAGTCTTTGTAAATAGGGAAGGGTGGAGGGCGTGAAGGGAGGGCTAGGAATGGGGAAAAAATAAGAACCAAGATTCATTATGTAAAGGTACAGTTTCCAATGAGAAATGTAATTGTGTTATATGCCTACAATGTACCAATAAAAGAATTTAATTAAAAAAATGTAAAAAAAATGTAAAAAATATTTACTAATACACAAAGGTCTCTAAGTATTGCATCTGTCAATATTACTAAGTCAGTAAGGGACAAAAATAATAACTATGACAAAATCACAGTAATTAAAATTATTTAGTATAAAATATTCATTTCTCAGACAAAGAAGTAGAAACAGCAAATAAACATGTGAAAATATGTTCAACATCACTGGTCATTTGAAAGATACTGAGATTCCATCTCATTCCAGAAAGAATGAGCATTATCCTGAAATTAACCAATAAAAATGCTGGCAGGGCTGTAAGGAAAAAAGATCCCTTCTCCACAGTTGGTGGGAGTGTAGACCTGTGTGACCACACTGTGGAAATCAGTATGGAGATACCTCAAAAATCTAAAACTAGAAGTTCCATTTGACCCAGATATTCCCCTTCTTAGTATCTTCCCAAAAGAATTAAAAGTATCATACCCTGGTGATATATGCACACCCATGTTTATAGTAGCACAGTTTGTGATAGCTAAATCTTGGAAACACCCCAAATGCCAGCAACTGATGAATGGATAAAGAAAACGTTTTTTTTTTTAAAAAAAAATAAAATGGAGTACTACCCTGCCATAAAGAAAGTTAAACTTGAGACATTTCCAGGTAAATGGATTTACCTTGAGACCATACTCTTAAGCAAAATAAATCAGACAAACATGTTGAAATATTGTATTGCTTCTCTGAAGTGAAAAACCAAAAGGGTAAACAAGGACTAAACTGTATAATAGATGTAGGGAAATAGGAAGAAAATATTCAAATGAGGAGGGGATCAAGGGATGTGGGAGGGGGAAAGGAAGGAAGGGAAAAGAAAAAAAGAGAGTAGAAGGAAAGAATGAGAACAAAGTTTTTGTAAATAAGGAGGGGAAGTGGGATTGAAGGGAGAAGAGGGGATTGGGGGAAAAAAGAAGAATCAAGATATATCATGTACAGGTGTAAATTCCCTATGATGAAAATGATCATTATGCATATCTAAAATATACCAATAAAACTGATTTTAAAAGAACAAATTTTCATGTCCAAGTTTTCATATTGGCATCTATCATTAATTCCAGTTTCTCACAAAGTAATTAAGTCTTTGAGGTCATTTGTTGGTCTTTTACTATACCCTACATGGCAGGGTTGAGGGGTCAAGAAAAAGAAATTGCAAACATGTTCGAGAGACAAAAGTAATAGTGAAATTATTTGTAGTTCAGATTGCCAAGTTCATATTTCATGTCTTATACTTCTCAAAAACATGCTATATTAAAGTATAATTTTAAAGTATTTCATCCATTGCCTGATACAAAGTGTTTTTCTTTGAAATAATGCTAATAGAATTTAACTCTCCACTTCTGCTGAAATGATTGTTAACTCTTGTTTAATAATATTGCTGTTTCTGGGAATCCTGAAGGTTGAAGATATGTGTACAAAAAATAACCATTCAGTCTAGTCACAATCATTTTTCTTACTAGTTTCACATCTTCAGCCTTCAAAAATAGCTATGAATTATTTATTTATGTTAGCATACGGTTTTTAATTCCTTGAAACAAGCATCGTCTTTTAGCAGTTCTCACTGTAGCTGCTTCCTCAGTGACTGGAACTCACTAAACAGCAGCTGCGTTAACATCAATTGAATAATCAGCATCCAAATTCTTAGGGTGAAAAGCCCAATTATAAGACTTAAACCTCTATCATGAGGCCAATTATTTTGTTTTCATTTTGAAATTCTACAAAAGTAGCCTGTTTTCTACTCCAGCAACTGAGATATTTAGCGTCTCAACTTGCATAAATGACTGGTGAGCCCTGGGAGTTTCTGCTACATCTATAGCAGAAGTGTTAATATCCACACTCAGAACTCTAAGAGTACTGTAAAATACCCATAAATGACAGTGAATATCAGAATGTGCAATATGATCTATACACCGGCAAAGCATTGTCTTCTCAGCTTAAATCTTACCCATAATATATTTAACAATCAAAATTCATAAAACTGCTGGGAAATGCAGCCTTTTTTTATTAGTACATGTTTGCAGTGCATAAAGCTGACACTCCTTATGTGGAGTTGGTACATGTAAACAACACATTTTAATTCCTTTTTTGCATCCCTTTCACCCACCCTTTCCTCCATCTCTTCAGCCCCTTCTAATTTGAGAAAACTCTGTCTCCCTACTGCTGATTATCTATTTTCTCTTTTGCTTTGTATTAACAATTTAGGTTTCTCATATAAAAGAAATATGTGATATTTAAGCTAGTGTGCTTTTTAAAAAAAGTCTTAAAAATAAAAATTCCCTTGGAATGTTTGAAAATAATTTACAGCTTTAATTTTTATGCCTTCCTTTTGCATCAACATTGAAAGCAATTTAAGTGAGATTTAATGAAATCTTACATTTTCATGTCAATTCTGTTAAATAGCTCTTCTCAAAGAAACTTTTTATTAAGTCAGTAGCCTTTCAAGCTGTCTGTTATGATTTAAACCTAAAATGGTGTCGGGAAGTCCCATGTGTTTAGAGGTGCAGCTTTGACGTGAGTTAATCTACTGATGAGTGAATGTGTTGTTACCATGTGGGCCTGCTCAGCAAAGTGGATCACAGATGTCAGGACAGGAAAAGGTGTATTCTTGTCCTTTCAGTCTGCTGAATTCCAGTCTGCTTAATTCTCACTGAGTTAGAGGGAAAAATGATTCCATACAATTTAGGCATTGCCCAGCTGCCAGTATTTAAGACGTGATCATCATGAAGGAAAAATCTATAACAACTAATATGGGCCTAATATTTTATAATTCTTCCATAAGTCATCAAAGTCTCCTAAAGGGCAAGTGCAGAAAGCAAGAGATGAGACAAAAAGCTGCTTTTCTCTGGCTGTTAATCAGAAAATTCTTCATCTCATAGACACTGTGAAGAATAAAAGAGATCCAAGTCAGCTAAAAAGAAAAGTCTTAGTAAGCACACTGGACTTTCACTTGTGATATCTTATAGAGCCAAACTTCAAGAGTGGTAATACAGAATGGACATCCTTAACTAGATTATGCTTATGTGTTTATATTCTGTACTTCTAGTCAGACAAATCTATTTTATTTTAAGGAAAATGATATGACTTCATTTACAAAGCATAGCATTTAATCCAAAATGATCACACACAAGATTTGAAAATAAAATTATTAAAAACTGAGTTGGTTGACAGATAATATAAACATGGACAGAAGAGCAAGGTACAGAAGTCATGTGAAAAGTTTACTGATATTGTAATTAATATATTTGAGAAGATTCAAAATTCTTTCCACCAAAGAACTGGACTTATTAAAAATAATAAAGTAAAACACTTAAATCTGAAGAACAGGATAATTGATATTAGAAATGCATTAGGTGGGAATGCTGATAGATTATGAAATGTGATTGCAAAACTTGATGGTCAGTAGATAATTTCAGGATTGAGGCAAGAAGTTAAACCCATTTGGGAATAGTTAGTAAACTGAGGACATACATAGCGCAAAGTGAAAAGGTCTATCGAATGTGTAATTGGATTTCTGAAAAGAGGAGAGAGAGAGATTGGAAAGAAACTATTTTACTACATGCATAAGAAATACTTTTAAAAAACAGAGAAAATATGTTAAACCATATATTCAGGATGCTTTCTGAAATGCAACCAGTGTAAGGACAAGGAAAATTATATCTTGTCAGATCACAATAATACTGCTTAAAATGAAAAATAAAGACAATTTTTTTGTAACTAGCCATATAAATTATACATTAACTTCTGGGAAACAAAAAAACGAATGTCCTTGTTTTGGGAGAAATTATGTAAGATTTCTGCAGTCTGTCTAATAAAAGAAAATAAGGGTCAGGGGTATATTTGGCCTTTTAAAAAAATGTGAGGCACTTCTGGTTTCAGTTCAAGATGAAGAACTACAAAGAGCACCATTCTACGCTCTCAAGAAAAAGCCAGAGAAACTGAATATTGTGGGCTTGAATGCATCGGAGAATTCAGAGACAATTCTCTGCAAGGAGAAACAAAATCTGAACATTTATATACCTGGAATGGATAACATGGTTGCTATTGTATGCCAGAAGAGGCACATAAGCTCAAAAGAAGATTGAGCTAGACATTTTCAGTGAAGTATGAAACAATAATGGTGAGCAAATGTGTAAGCATGAAACCTCTTATACCCCAGACATGAATGAGAGGTTGAGCCAATTTGCTGGAACCCCACCAAGATTCAGGATATTTCTGAGGAAGCTTCCCTCATGGTGCTGGAAAGGGGCTGAAGGGAAGCAAAACTGACGTCATTATGTATCAATTTCTGCTTTATGTTCGCTTTGTGACTGGGGAGCTTATTTTATTATTCTCACTTTCTCATGCCTTGTAATGTTGTCTATATTCATGATTCTTTCACAAGGTCAGAGTGGAAAAAAGGATACTGAAGGTCAGGCCATGAGATCTCACACACAGATTGACCCTTGACTGTGGTTCAAGCTCAAGTGGGAAGAGGAGAGTTGTGTCCCAGCCCCATTGTGCTACCTCTACTGAAAGTGTTAACATTCCTTCAAAATCTGGAATTGATGGATCCAGGACCAAAACCCTGATTGAAAATGAGAAAAGAGATGGTCAGTCAATTCACCAAAAATGATATAAAAATAGACTTTGAAAATATAAAAATATTTCCAAACTCACTCATATTTAAAGAAACAATCAAAATAACAATACAATACTATTTCTTAACTGTCATTTTGGAAAATTTTTAAGTTCATGAAGAGGTGGCTGAGGATGTAGTATCAGTCATTCTCAAAACTGCTGCTGGAAAAGCAAACTGGTAACCTTCTGTAGGAAATTTGACAATGTCTAACACAACTGCACATGAACTTTTGACCCAGAACTTGTCTACTTCTGAGAATTTACTCTGAAGACATTTCCCCCATGCAGTGAAAAATACACTTGAGCAAGGTTATTATAGAATTGTTTGAAATTGCAAATATTGAAACATGATGTCTACCTACAAGAGAAGGTGAATAAGCTATGTTTAAGCTTCAAAACTAGGGACAAATGCCTTAAACAGTGATCTTTACCCCGTGGGAATTCAGAGAACATTATATTAGAAAGTCCTTAATCGAGGAACGGCTATTACAATCATTTTTTTAAATCTCAATTTTATCATTGTAAACCTTACTAATTAAAATTATAAATATCTTAAGTACATTAAGATTGGTGAACTCTTTAACTTGTTGCCTGTAATGAAGGAGGTTAGATTGGGCTCTTTGGAGATAGTTGGCAATTCTTGCATAAAGAAGTTAACAGAACTTTAGTGAGAACTTTACAAAATATCATTTAGAGTAGTTTCGAAATAGAAATACAGGGATGGGTAATATGAATCCTCCAGTGCTTACAGGGCTGTACACTAGGCAGGGCACATGATTTTGTTACTAAATGACTATTTTCAGTCATAGATTTTGGAAGTTTCTTTGCCTGTTTTTGATTATAGGGATAGTGGAATCCAGTCTCTATTATTCTGTTATTTTTTCATTAAATGAAAATTTTCTGAGCCTGTTACAAAGTGAAATATAAAATTAAGTTTCAGTCATCTATGATAGCAAGAAAAAATAAAATCTAAATTTTTATAATAGCTGTACCAAAGATATATAATCTAACATTTTAATCCTTACATGGTAGATTATGAGCAATTTACATTTTTATGTATTTTTACCTGTGGTAAAAATTAAAAACATAGTTTTTAAAATCCATATTTTCATTAGTTATAAATTTAAAATATTGATATTTTGCTATGTTTGATTTATTCTTTTTCCTTTTTGGGAGATAGAATATTAGTAATACAATTGAGCTTTCTCTTTGTGTTTCTCCCAAATTAATTTACCTTCCAAAGAAACAAACATTATCTTTACCTTTATCTGCCATTATCCAATTTATGTATTCATATTTTTAACGTATACTTGTGTATCAAGCAGAAGCATGCAGTAAAAAGCCTATCAACCGGCCACAAATTAACCTCCTCACTAGACTGATATAAAGTCATCTTTATCTAGCAAGTATTGAATATTCACAGTCTTAACCAGCTGATGTATTTTAGGTTTATGAAGACAAAGATATTTTTATGCTAAATTCATTTATGGCATATATAGTTCATTTTAATTTATATATGTTAATTGTTAAGCATGTGTGAAATGCAAGTAAGTAATAAGTACTTCTAAGTTTGATGTTTTGAAATTTCTGAAATACATAAGTGTGAGAAATACACCTATATGTATTTTGAGAAAATGTATGCAAATGTCAAAAATAATTATACTTGGATTGATGTAGAAATCTTTTAAAATTCTTGCTCTAAAGAAAATAAACTAAAAGTCTGATATTGATACATCACAATTTAGTAAAAAATAGAACAGAAGGCTATGTAGAATTCCAAGAAATGGAGTCATACTCAAAAAAAGCAAAATTGCTAAATCAAAGGCCAAACTACTTAAAAATGAATACATATTTCTATATCTTGAAATGAAAAAGTAAATATGTACATATATATAATTTGAATGATGTTCTAATTAACAATTAGTTTTTTTAATTAAGAAGTCATTTAAACAAAAGGTTTTCACCTAATTTTATTATTTGATCCATTCATTCATATTACGTGATTTTTAAAATTTTGGAATTATTATGCTTTTAGCATCTATCCATGTTATTATAGGCAGATTAATTTTATTTTCTCAAGTGCATAATTATTCTCCCTAAATTGTGTATTAATTATTTATGTCTCAATGGAAGTAAGCTTAGTTTATTTATCTCTGTTGTCATATACGAGATTTCTTAGGAGCTGGGATTCTTGCTAATCAGTGTCTTGATTCATTTAGGTATTATATTGCTAAAATTTTTACAGAAGTTTTTTAGATTTAAGATATTTTCTTTCATTTTTATGTTTGTTAATATTTTTATCCTGAACAGAAGATAGAAAAATGATGTAAAATCCATTTTGGTTTGAATTAAAGCTTTCTTTTTAAATAGCTCTTTCTTTTCTATTTTTAGGTTGAAGCATTCTTATATTTCTGAATTAACTCTGCATGGAGTGCACGCCTTTAAATTTATGTGCTTAGATTTTTTTTTCTTTTTCTTTTTTCTTTTGAAATGATGGTATTAAAATAGCCCTATATATTTTTTTGTATCGCAAGATACTAGTTTATGATGTTCATATCTGCCTGAGAAAATCACCCAGGTACCTTTTTATCCATTGTGTTCTATCATTATAGCTATTCTGTGTATTTCTTCTGTCATAGCTTATGATGATATTTAGTTTTATAAATATCTAATTCATTCAGCTCTTTAATGGCTGAGCCACACTTTTTGTGTTTTATGCCAAAAATTTTGACTATATCTTCATCAGTTCTCTATTGGTGTAGTTAATTTTTCTTGTTCTATAATAAGTTAATATAGAATGATAATTGTATTTTCAAAAATTTACTAACATAAAATTGAACACAATTATCCTCTTGTTCTGTTAGCTATATTGTATCACTAACTGTTTCTCTTTTGCTAATATTTAATATCATATCTTAATTTCATTGACTTTAAGAAATTTGCTTACTTTATCTTTTCAGGTGAATACTTTTGATTCTTTTACATTTACTTTTGCTCTTGTATCACTTTTAAATTTTATTTTCTGAATTATTATTTAGTTAAATAAGTAACATTTTCAGTCATTCATCTGTTTCATATGCATTTGTAGAGCAATATTGCATTCTAAATTCAGGGTTAGCTACATCCTTAATTTGGAATTGTAATACTTTTACTATCCTATTTAAACATATTTATTTATTATGCACTTTTTGACAGAAACTTTTCTAACTTAGGGTATACCAACATTAAAAAAAAATATTGACCTTTGTGAAGCTTAATAACGCTTTGAGAAGAAACAAATAAATGAAGAAGACCATAAAATAAAGAATTTGATGATTATATTAAAAAGGATGAAGTTTTGGAAGATATAAAATGCAGATCAAGTAAGACAGAGCAGTAGGGACATGGAAATGGTTGCATAATGCAAAATCAGATGGGAATATTAGAGTATGCTGCAGTGAAAAGATGAAATTTGAGCAAAGAGTAGGACAAGATAAAAGATTTAGTGAAAGGGACAGCTTACTTGCATGTATGATAACCTGGCTGCTTTTAGGAACAGATTAAATGGAGCCATAAATGAACTGGAGATGCTCTGAGAGGCGGGAGTTACTTCAAATAGGAAGTAGCAGTAGTGATGTTAGACTTAACATGTATTCATTATTTAAAAATATAGAATTTACATATCTGGCGTAAATTATGACTTTAAAAACTTTTCCAAATTAAATCAGTGGATTAGATATCATTGGAGAAAAAGTGTGCTGCAAGTGAATAAAAATATTTTGAATTCAATATTTTATGTGTTTAATATGAAACATGTTTGTACATCTAATTTGAAATATGATGTAGGTGGTGGATATTTATGTAGAGTTCAAGAGAGATCTAGGCTGCTGAAGTACATTTGGAATTTTTGAACATAGTGATGGTACTTAAAACTGTCAGCATGGATGTTATCAAAGAAGAGAACATCAGAGAAAAGAGGACTGTTGACTGTGCCCTAGAGAATTTCAGCACTTGAAATTTGGGTAGAAGAGAAGAAATCATCAAAAAAAATTGGAAATAACAACTATTGAGATGGAAGGAAAATCAAGAGCCTGGGGTCCTGGAAATAAAGCATAGAATGTTCATGCAGGAAGAATTCGCCACTTGTGTCAAAATCATGAAAAGAGATGTGAAATAGGAAAATGTTGAAAATGATCACTGGTTTATGTAATAAAAGATTGTTAACCTTCACGAGGGCTTTCACACAGTGGTATACTGATGTGAACCAGACCATAGTTCACAGGGAAAAGTTGGTGAGAATCATGGATCACAAATTTAGAGTTAAAGAAATGTGGGAAGTAGGGCACTAGAGTGAATGACAAAGATGAAGAAACTTGTAACTACAAAATATAATACATGGATTCAAAAATATAGAAAGTTACAATAATTGACACTTGTAATGTTTATGGAGTAATCATAGGAGTAAGTGACAAAAGTAGGGAAGTGGACAAAATCATTAAAGAAGAAGAGTTCAAGAACCTGAGTGGCTAGAGTGTTGGAAGGGTTTTTATATTTATAGAAAAACATTTATTGATACATGTTGGCATCCACAATAACACTCATCGTGGGGAATTTGTACCTGTAAGGAAAAAGGTGGGGAGAAAAGAGGTGGAAGTGTTATATCTTTATAAGTTAAAATGTCCAACAATGATGACAAGAGTATTTGAAACAGTGACTGTGGAACATTAATTAAAATTATTAGAAAATTAAAGATAACATTTAGGGCATGGCATCTGATGACATAATGAGGTGTTGTAATTGATACAGTCTGTTAATTTGAGAATAAGAGCTAGGAATTTCAGAAAAGGTAGTCATATTATTTATATTTTGCTTCAAAACCATTTAATCCAAAACTTGGCTGCTTAAGTACCTAGTATATATTTATTATTTAAAGTTTCTATTGGTTGGGAATTTGAGAAAATATTGTTTTATGCTGATGATTTTGCATTTCTTGCATGACATACACCACTATATATACTGAGCTGTATATTGTTATATACTTTTTTCAGTTCATTAGTAATTTTACTGAATAGAGTGGAAATTCATATCTCAGAAAATTACTTTAGCATAGACAAGAAAAACTGGGCTCAGGAAAGTTGCTAGTATAACAGCAAAATATCAGGATGTTTACCACTATTAACAGCCTGAATTAATATGTATGACAAATGATGTTTGGAAGTGTACTACAGAGCTTTTAATAACATTATAAATAATATAGTAAAATTATAAACAATTATAATCATATTTCTTTTATTCTATGAAATAAGAGATCTATGTGAAATTTAGCATTAGTGTCTATAAGTCAATACTTAGCATTCTCAACTAGAGAAAATGTTTTTCTTGCATTTAGCTAATGTTGACAGTGATAAAAATGAAGGCATATGCTAAAGTTTTAGAACAAAGATATCAGTATTCATTAGCAACTTAAATGTAGCATCATGGTTTTCAGTAAGTTACATATAAGGTGTTCATTGCTGTGTGTATTTTCTAGAGAGACAGAGAATGTGCATATTCAATTGGACATTCTACATCAGGAACATAATTCTGAAATAAAAAGAAATGATATTATATGAATTCAAGTCATTCTTACTGAGAGAGATAAAATAGTGGAAATTTCTAAATAAGAGAATGGAGTAAAAGCTCCCTTAGAGAACTATAACTTACATGACTGTCACTTAAAGAGAGATAATAATTTGTGTAGACACTGAGTTGGCAAAGCTATGGGAATAATATATCTTTTCCATTTCAAATATGATTTCATAGTTGATGGTTAGTCTTTGCTGCAATATTAACTATTCATACTATTTTTCCTCAGTGACCTTGGCTACCATGTGAGAAATAATGAACCTCATCTTCCCACGTCTTGAAGAGTTTGATAATTCATCTCAGAGGGATGGCAGTGCAAGTGTCCTCATTGTTACTTGAAAGCTGTATCCTTTAAAAAAAGAACTAACACTACGTTAAGCAGATATGAAATCAACTGAAACCAATGAGTAATTTTTGATAGGAGAATATTTTAGAATTCCACAAAATAGCCTACTTTTTGTTTCCTTCCAGTGAGATTTTAAGAGCCAATGCATATAGGTATCTCTAAGACAAAGGAAAGGTAGTATGTAATCTAACATTGATTTCTTCAAATTTAACACATTTATTTTTATAATTACATGTCGATGTTATCCCACAACTATATCCCAATAAATACCTTACTATATATCAAGTCATTAACTACTAAATCAGTAGCTTTTGATTATCAAATTGTTTACTGTGTATCCTTTAGGTATTTATCTTTGTAACAGCTTTTTTGAGCAGTCTTTGTTTCTCCCAGTATACTAGATGCCCTGTTGACAGCCTTGTTTTGAAATCAAAATATGTGACTTTTTAACTAAAGTACTTTGTAAGTTACCTATCTGTGAGATCAGTCAACCTTATTTCCATCGTATGCTTTGTGGAAGATGTTTTTATGGACCTTTCTAGGAAGTAAGAAATCCTTTATTTCTTATCATCCCCAAGTGAAATCGGCCATGTCTCTATTCTCCAGCACTTTTGACAGGAAAGGAGGAGATCTGAATAATTTTTGGGTAACACGGTTGGATACGTCCTGTTCTCTAAAAGCCATTTTGAGTGGTGTCACCAAGATAGAAGCTAACAAAACAAAAACTATAGGGCATCTTCTTTGCAAACTTCCCTTCTAAGAGCTGCTAACAGGGGCCTGATGAAAGTATTCACACTGACACATTACTTTTAAAAATTTGCATTATAAATTGTTTTGGTTCTTATTCTTTAAAATGACTTTTTCAATTGAACAGGTTTTAGGTCTTACAAAACATTTAATGGACTGTGGCAAATTTTGAATGTCCACAAACACTGGAAAAATGATTCCAAAAACTAAAAAGTCACAAAGCTTGGAGCACTATTTGGATTCTGAAAAAAGACATCGAATATATTTGATATTCATCATCATTGAAGCTAATATTATTTAACAGAAAGCTTAAAATTTATAAATAGTTGGGGCCTGGGATTTAGCTCAGTGGTGCCACCGCCTGCCTCGCAAGCTCAAGGTCCCAAGTTTGGTCCCCGGTATCCCCCCGACAAAATTATAAATAGCTCAATATTTTATAGATTTATGTTTGAAAAAATAATTCAGTCAATTTTTACAAGGAGAATAAGTGCTACCTTCCTCACATTTGTTCCTCCTTAGAGCACATACAAAGATTATCCTCAGTGATGAAACAAGCAAACAAAAATAATAAAGTGTCATCCAATTCTGAAAACAAAACCAAATCACAAAAAATCTATAGCAGGCTGAAGACTATTATGTTTTAAGATGCATTTTATATCACTTTACATGAAATGAAACACATCTCAATAAAATAGTTATTTAACTTTCAACTATTTGAGAACTGAATTCCTCTTTTCACAAATTCAGAATAAATAAAATGGCATTTACTTTATTTTCCCACATGACAAACACTGTATTATTTTCTTGATGATTTTTGTATCTCATAGTTATATTCTTTTCATGGGCCTATTATTAACAGAGAAAAGGAGGCTTTCTCTGGTTTTGTATTTTTGTAGAATAAGGAGGAGAATGAAAATCTTTTCCCTACATGACAATGAATTGCTGATTTAAGGTAAGATGCATGAGAAAAAAAGTCATATCTTAAACAAACTGTGTCATAAATGATCATAGCTACTAAGACATACCCTAAAAATATTTTTAAGAAAATACAACATAGAAATCAGAGATAGCATCATCAAAAATTAGGTGGAGCTCAAATTTGAGAAAAAAATATTTTGCTTACATTTAGGTCCTTGAAATAAATATGTAGATTTGTAGTAGATTTACTTAATGCTAAATTATTATTATTATTATTATTATTTTCTTATGAAAGAATGGATACTGAAAGGCACTGTGAAGAAGAACCAAAGCAACAGATGAATAGCTGCATTTGAGGTGAGCAACAATGAGATAATGCTGTAACTCAACAAGAAAAGAACAGAGCCTTGTAAGATTTGGAGACCTGATATGACAAAATAGACAGCAGAACAAGATGTCCCAGTGTCTACTATCCTAACTCCCACAGGATCATCGCAGGATTCTAGCCCAGTTAAAGGGCCAATCTGGAGATGCACAGTGGATTCACGTTGGTGAAGGAACTTGCATTATCTTTCCATCAGTTTCAAGAGCCCAGGCAGCTGTACAAGGTGCCATCTTGTAAAAAGAGCTACTGTATAGTCCAAATCCACACTGCCCTCTGGGTCAGATGGTCTGCACATACCCACTCAAGCCACTACAATGCCCCTACCTTTGGGTGAACCCCAGAGATGGTGGGTTTCTTTAACACTGTGGCAGCTTGCATTGCGTCAAAATTAATTATAACCAAGAAGTGGGCACTAAGGTGGCCAGATGGAACCAAATCCAATATTGTCTACCAAATTAAAGCCGCCAAATATATCTTCTGAGTGCTCATTTAGAATGTGAGACACCTTACAAAAATGGTAGAGAAAACTGATAGCAAGATGTACAAATCTCAGTGTAAGGTCACAAGATAATATAAAAAAAATCAAGATCATTTGAGCTTTTGCAAAAATGCAACAGATACCAAAGAAAATGATATTGATGAAACACCTAAAAAAGAATTTGTTTATTTATGTATGTATGCATGTATTTATTATATTAATACATGTTTGTGGTAGATACTGAATACACTCATTGTGGGTAGTTGGTACGTGTACACGATGATAATTTTTTAAAAATGGTTATAAGGAAACTCAAAGAGATTCAAGAAAATATAAATGGACAGTTGATTTTTTTTATGTTTTATTTCTGTTATTTCTGTTGTTATTTTTACCCTTCTGCTAATTTTTGACTGAATTTATTCTTACTTTCTAGGTCTTTTAGATCAGTGATCCCCAGTCCTTTGGGCAGCAGGACCCATTTTCCAGGAAGATTATTTTTCCAGGAAGAGGTGGGGGTTTGGAATGACTCAAAGGAGCATCCTCATGCATACAGTGTTCGCAGTAGGGTTCCCACTCCTGTGACAATCTAATGCCACACAGTAGGTGTAGCTAGGGAAGTAATGTCAACTATGGAGAATAACTATAAATACAGACGAACTTTGTTCACCTGTCCAGCGCTCACTTTCTGATTTGTGGGGTGATTATATTGCTACTCTACTTACTTTATTGAGTAAAGTTAAATCTCATGAAGGGAGTGTATGTTATGATCTTGGAGTATTTCACCCAACCTTACTCATGCCATGTTTTAATAAACCGTGGACAAGTACCTATCAAGATCAGGGGTTGGGGACCCTTGCTGTACAGGAATTGTTAGGGTTTTTTATTTGAAACATTTTTATTACTCAGTATAGGCATTTATTGCTATAACTTCTTGGTCTATCCTATAAATCTGGATATCCTGTGTTTCCATTTTCATTTGTTTCAAGAAATTTGAAAATGTTCCTTCTGATTTCTTCAGAAAAATATAAATAATCTTCTATCTTATGAATGATTATATGCCACCAAATGGGAAAACCTAGAAAATGAAACATTTCTGGACACATAGAACTTACTAACATGGAATGGTTATAAATGTACTTAGTTGACCTTTATTTTCCTTCTGAACTTGAAATATGTCTTCTCATTGTCTTCTGGCCTGTGAAGTTTCTGCTGACGAATCCGCTGTTAGGCTGACAGATGCTCCTTTAATATGATTTGATAATTTTCTGTTGCTGTTTTCAGGAGTTTCTCACTGTCTTCTGCTTTTGACACTCTGACTATAACCTACTATGTTAGAGGTCTTTTCTGATTAGTATGTCGGTCTCCTGAGCCTGGATGCCCTATCTTTCCCATTTTAGCTATCATTTCATTTAACATCTGTTTTTGGCTCTGCCCTTTTATTGTCCTTTGTTGTCTCCAAAATACAAATATTTGCTCATTTGATGATGTTCTAAAAAGCACTCTTAAAAGGTCTTAAAAGTGTACTTCATTCTTCCTGAACACTGTTTTTGTTGCTATTTCGTTGTGCTGTGTCCTCTTGCCTTTTTTCGTCAGTCTGGGGTATTTGAAAACGCATGTGTTCAAGTGCCAATGTTCTTCCTTATGTTGATCTCATCTGTTGTGCATTTCAGCAGCATTTCTTATGTGACTTATTGAACTCTTGACTTAGAAAATTTCTGTTTTGGTTTCTTTTTAAAGATCTCTATTGCTTTGCTGAATTTTTTATAGATATCATTCACTGTTTTCCTAAGTTTGGAACACTCAACAGTGACACTCTTGAATCCTAAACTTTTCTTTGATGAGAGAACTTTTCTTATTTGACTCAAATTCACTACTGATTATTGGTTTATATAGGTTTTTTTATGTCTTCGTGTTTCATATGTGCATTTAAGAAAACCAGGCTTTAAAATTCCAAGCTAAGATAACATTTTTTGGCTTAATATTTAACAAAAGACTATTTAGTGTATATAAAGTGCTAAATAAACTAAAAGTTTCATACTACCTATAATGTTGAATGAAAAAGAAAAATAAATGAAGAAAAAAATTATCAGTTTTAGGAAAAGTAGCAATAGAAAATTTAAAAAAATATATAATGTGGAATTATTTTGCGGACATACTCAAAAATAAAAAGCTATTGTTTACTTATAAATCAAGACTGTGAAATAGTTATTTTAGTAGAAAATAATGATGAAAAGTAATATTAAAAATACTAAGAGATTTTAACTGGGAAGATGTGTTATATTTGAAGAATATCCTCAAAAAGATACATAAAAAGCTACATCCTCAAAGGTTCCTTGCAAGACAAAGCATTAAAAAATTGCAAAGAAAAAAGATAAAGTGTGACAAGCGGAAAGTCCGATGGACCAAATTAAAAAATTACTAATACTGGGTATCACTCTCCTCATAGTGCTTTTGAAGAGCCTGCTTTCTGCCTGCACAGGACAGGCAGTGTGAAATATGTCTTAGAAAAAAATGTTTTCTGTGATTATGCTGGCCGAGTTACATGATAGGGTTCACTGCTATAAACATGACTTTTCATTTCAAAGCCAGTTCTTTTCTTTACCAAGTTGTCTTTGAAATTGACAGCTCATCTTCAGATTGTGGCTCATAAAGTCATTAATCAAATATAGTGAATTTGAAATATTATTCCAAAATGCTATAAAGTTATCACTGAGTAAAAAAACCCCTTCTTATTGTAAATAGATGATGGCATAATCTAAAATAAATAATTGCAAGGGCTATGTCAAAGAATAACAAAAAACTGAATGATGGAAACTCCTTCCTTAAATTCTACCAAAATAAATAAGAATAAGGAGGAAATGACAACAGAACAGGTCAGATACATACTGCTGTATCTTACCAGATATAAAGAATGACAACAAATTTAAAAATCAGCACCAAATTCCATCTAGACCCATGTCTCTCCCCGTGCACTAAACTAAAATCAAAATGGATCAAAGAACTAAGTGTTAAAACAGAAATACTTAACCCACTGGATGATAAAATAGGCACAAGTTGAAATGACAGGCACAGGCAAGGACTTCTGATCAGAACCCCAGTTTCACAGGAAATAATACAAAAAATCAACAAATGGGGTCATATCAAGTTAAAAGTTTCTATACAGCAAAAGAAACAAGCAACAGAATGAGAAAAAAATCTACAGAATGGATAAAAATTTTTGCCAACTGTGCTTCAGAGGACTAATATCCAAAATGTAAAAATAGCTCAAAAATTAGATCCCCTATATTAAAGATCTAATCAAAAATAGGCAAGTAAAATGAATAAATGCTTCTCATAAGAAGTACAGATCACCAATAAACACTTGAAGAAATAATCAACATTGCTGGCCTGTAGAGAAATGCAAATAAAAACACTGAGATTCTGTCTGGCCCCAGAAAAAAATGGCCATCATCAAGAAATCAAATAATAACAAACATCAGTGAGGCTACAGGGAAAAGAGAACCCTTCTATATTGTTGGTGGGAATGAAACTAGTATCACCATTATGGAAATCAGTATGGTTACACCTCAAAAAACTAAAACTAGAGATTCCATTTGATCCAGTTATTCCCCTTCTATGTATTTTTTCAAAAGAGTTAAAGACATATTACAGTGATATTTGCATACTAATGTTTATAGCAGCACAATTTGTAATAGCAGAATCTTGGAAGCAGCTTATATGTCCATCAAAAGATGAATTGATAGGGCCAGAGGTTTAGCTCAGTGGCACTGTGCCTGCCTCACAAGTGCAAGGTCCTGAGTTCAATCCCCTGGTTCCAAAAAAAGAAAAAGAAAAAGAAAAAAGATGGATGGATAAAGAAATGTGTTATTTACACATAATAGAATACAACTCTGGCACAAAGAAAGATAAACTTGAGTTGTTTGTAGGAAAATGGATGTACCTTGAAATCATTATGCTAAATGAAGTAAATCAGACACAAAAGCTTAAATATCACATGGCTTCTTTTATATGAGAAACCCAAACTATAGATAGAGTACAGAGCAAAAAATAGATGATAGGAAGTAAGGAGATAGACATTTTCAAATGGAAAGGGGATCAAGAAATAGAGGGAAGGGATGGACCAGGGATGAAAAGGGAGTGAATATGTATAATGTATGTGTACTAGTTCCTCACAAGAAATATAAACATTAAGTATTGCAATATAATAAGAAAAAATAAAAATCAGTACCTCTTGTGAATTCCATTTACAAGTGTTCTTTGTCCAATAGTAAAAGGTAAGAATGGTGAACAGTCGAATCTTAAAATCACACCCAACAATTATATTCTAATTAACCACCCAACAATCATATTCTGAGAAGGTGGGTAAGAGTTCTATAAAAAAGAGGCTAAAACCTCCTCTAACATAAATATTTAACTTTACCATTAAAGTATAAACACTGATATCTGTCAATATTCTCTAAACCTGTGATGAAATTGTGAAAGATTAAGCATCTAACTTAAAGCAATTTTTGATTATATATTAATATATTATATTAATATATTAAGGAGAATGTATACATATTTCAGGAAAAGAAAAACTTGTATAAATATTTTAATATTAAATTTACTGAGGCATCATGAGATTAATACAAGTTTCCTTTGCCCTCTACAATTACAAGAGGTGCTCAAAATGGTGGCCATTAGTTTCCAGACATTTATTATGGTGAACTGCTTCTTGAGTAGCTCAGTCATTGAGATTGTTGCTCATGCATTTTCAATTTCTTCTCTAAGGGTCAGCAATGTAGTGGGTTTTCTGTGATATACCACATCTTGTAGGGTTTCCCATATGAGGGTAACACCATTTGTTGTAAAGACATCATACTATTTTTCTTTTACTGAAGTATATATACATTTTTTGCCCTCTCTCTTTCTGTCCCTCTCTCCTATCTCTCTCTCTGTCTGTCTGTCTGTCTGTCTGTCTATCTATCTATCTATCTATCTATCTATCTATCTATCTATCTATCTATCAATCATCCATCTAAATTCTTGGAGATTTTTCCCATGCATTTTAATTATTGATTTCCAGTTTTACATTGTTATGGTCTAAGAATAGCCATTGTTTAATACCTTCCCTTTTATATTTGTCAGGATTTGCTTTATATTCCAGGATGCAGTCTCTTTTGATGCATATTTCATGTAACGTGTATCCTGCTGTTCTTGGGTAAAGTGCTCTACAACTAGCACTTAGATTCAGTTGGTTGATAACGTTGTTAGAACATCTTTTTCCTTCTGGTTTTTGCCTGTTTTGTCAATTACCGAAGGAGGCAAACAAATGTCTCCAAGTATAATTTCAGATTTGTTTATTTTTCTTTTCAATTCCATTCATTTTATTTTCATATATTTTCAAGTTATTTTGCTAGCCGTATACATATTTAGGATTCTTAAGTCATTTGAGAAGATTTACCCTTTTTATCATTATGTAATTTCCTGTATGTACCTGAAAAACTTTCTTGTTCTGAAGTGAAATTTGTCTGAAAATAATGTAGCTAATCCAATTTTTTTTTCTTATCAAGTACACACACACATGAAGACACACGGAAGCATTGTATGTCTATAATATTAACTGGCTTTCTAGAATTGAAAATTACTATTACTGAGAAATCCTGATGGCTAATGGACCTAAGGTTAACAGAAATCTCTGGCCTTGATTAGAAATGAATTATATACTAACTGCCTAATGCTATCTAAAGACGTGAAGTATGGACTATATCCATAAGTAACAAATGAGGCAACCTTGCTCTTTCAGATCAGTGTGCATGTATTTAGTGAGAATTTCTCAGGAAGGATATATTGTTACACCTAAGAGAAATCCTAAGATAATGGATTATACAGTGGTTCTGACTATCAGAGATGCTTTTTGGATTGAGATATTAGCATTGTCACATATTAGCTTGAAGTCAAGGTTTATTTCCTATTATTTCTAGTCCACACATCTCACATATAACTGAAGAATAAGGGGATTAATTTTCACATTTTGACTTTAAATTTAGGGAATAAAACCTTTACTAGAAATCATCACCTCCTTTCAAATAATTAGTCAAAATAGACTATTGTGGGGCCAGGGAGGTAGCTCAGCACAAGGTTCAATCCTTGATATTAAGAACAAAAAAAATTGAGTATTGTGTCTTTCTGTTTGTTCACTGTGGAGAAGAGAGGGAAAGCTATGGCTGACACAAATAGTTTTTATAGTAGAAGGCAAGCTTGGCCAGGCTAAGAAAATGAGTGAATTATAGGATTTGGGGTACACAAGTATCAGCAGTGTCAAACAACTCATCTCCAATATCTCTTGCAATGTAAAAGGGATAAAATCAGTAGTATTCATCTCTCAAGACACAATTTCTCAGGAAGGAAAATTTCTTTTTTACATGAAACAAAATCTTCTCTCCCATTGCCATGATCCTGGCTCTACTTGTCTGGTGGTCTCCTGGAAGAACTTACACCACTGGCTTATTTTTATTTCACCTCACCTGAATTCTCACAGTACAAAAAACTTTTCTACAAAGTGTATTTGTTTAAACTTTTTGTATCAAGACTGCCTAAATGATTGACAAGAATGGGGAGCATAATAGATTAACCAAAAATTTGAAAAAGAAAAACTGAAGAATTAGGTTTGGAAAAAAGAATTAGTATTGAAAAGTCCATTGAGGGTTTGAAAAACTGGCATATTTCTGACAAGGCAGGAAGTGATATGCATGAGTAGAAGTATTTCCTTGTTAAGGAAAGAGCTAACATAGTGCTAGGCCTCAGCACTGACTTAACCAGGGTTTGTACGAGCAGGAAGTGCAGAGTTTTAAAAGCCCAGTTGAGTATGGAAGGTGTACATCAGCTCTTAGGCAGAGTGTCTCAGCTAAGCTGAGCTAGACTCTTAAGGACATCTCTGTCCAGACAATCTGTGACCACTAAGCTAATTAGGAGATGTTTTATTGACAATACATAACAAAGAAACAGACATTAAAAATTAATTAAGGAATGTCAACAACAAGACAAAAGTAGAAAACTAAACTCTGAGGTAGTGGAATATCTGCTTTCTAGAACTGCACATTACCTTATTGGAAATGTACACTTTTCATTAAAACATGATAGCTTTGAAAAGGAAAAAAGAAAGTATGGTCCACACAAAGAAAAAAGAAAACAGTAGTCAGTAGAAACTCAGAGGAATGAAGAAACACAAATGTTGGATTTACTAGTCACAAGCTTTAAATCAGCTATTTAACATATCTTGAAAGAGGTAAAGGAAACCATACTTATATTACTAACAAAAAATAAAGAATGTTGTTCCAGCCAGTAGAGTGCATCAAAAAAAGGTGAAAATTATAATACAAAGCACAGAAAATTCTATAATTTAAAAGTGAGACAACTGAAATGAAAATTTCAGTAGATAGAATGAACAGTGAATTTGTGCAGACAGAAAAGAATCAACAAAGGACTGAAAGCCCATTTAGGTAATCCAGCCCGAGAAAAAGATGTTTAAACCTGAAAAAAAAAAAAAAGCAATGCATTCTCAAACTTAACAAGTCGCAGAACTGAAAACAAAATGAGACATGTCAACAGCAATATTTGGAAACTTGAATATTCTACCCGCAATAATGGATAGGACAAATTTACAGATGATTCAAGGAATAAAAGACTTGAACAACAGTACAAACAGACTGGAACTAATAGAAACTCAACCAGACAACAAGAAATATATTATCCAGTGGTTTGGAATATTTTCCAGAACAGACTACATGTTAGTCCATAAGTTAACCCACACCAAATGCTAAAGGACTTAAATCATGCCAAGTATTTATTCTGATAAAATTAAATTATATTAGAAATCACTAACAAAAATTTTTAGCAAATTTACAAATATGTAGTAATTAAACAACACATTTCACAGGAAACATGAAAGTACTTTACCACTGCCTTACCCCTCTCCCATGCTGCCCTGCCTTGGAGCCAGAGGACGGTGGACTGAAACCTCTACAAACTGAGTCAAAATAAACCTTTCCTCCTTTAAATTTTGAGTGTCAGGTATCATGTCTTTGTGACAAGCACATAAGACTGATCACCTAGGATTGGGTGACATCATTGATTAATTCTACACCAGATTGGAGAATTAACACAAATATATCCCAAACACATACAGAAAACAATCAAAGTAAGTTGTGGAGGGGGGATATCCTTACCTTGTTTTCAGAGATCAGTATTATCCTGATAGTACAGCAAGACAAGAAAACTGCATGCTGATTTCCTATATAAACAATGACACAAAGAACCTCAACAAAACACTAGCAAACTAATTTCAAAAGCATATTTTAAAGAACCATGTGACCACTGGTTTACCACTTGAGTTTCCAAGTCCAAATGAGAACTATCTCAGAAATGAAAAGTTGGTTAAGCATACAGGAATCAATTGATGTAGAATTTCACATTTATAGAACAATGATGAGGGGGAGACACACATGATCATTTCAATATGTAATGAAAAATTGATTTAAATAACCCTCAGCATCATTTCATGATAAAAACATTATTTCATGATAAATTAGGTAGAAAAGGAAGGTTCTTCAGTACAATAGAGAGCATCTACAAAAAACAAAATCAGTGGCTAATATCATCCTTAATATCTAAATGTTGAAAGCTCTTCCCTCAGATCAGAAGAAACACAGAAATGCTATGTCTTGTCACTTTTATTAGGCATTGTATTGGAGGTTCTGGACAAGTTAACAAGAAAAATAAATAAAATATCAATCCTTGAATAAGAAGTAACACTATCGTTATCTGAAGTAACATGATTTCATAAAGAGGAATCCCTAAAGAAGTCACAAAATGTTGCCAAATATACTATGTCCTGCAAGGTTCAGTATACAGGACATAAATACCAGATATATTTATACCAGATGTGGGCTGCATTCCTGTAGTCTTAGCTCTGAAGCAGGAGAATCATTTGAACTTGTGAGTTTGAGACCAGCCTTGGATAACATAACAAGCGCTTCATCTTGAAAAAAAATCTATTTTATTTCTATGCACTAGCAATGAGCAATCTAATCATATTAAGAAAAAAATTGTTCATAATAGCATAAAATGAATAAAATAATTAGGAGTAAGTATAAACATGAAAGTGAAAGATTTATAAAGTTGAATCTAAAATTGTTGCCTAAAAACAAAGAAAACAAAATTTAAAGACCAATAAATGAAAGGACAGTCATGTTAATCTTAACACTGTTAAAATAATGATAATCACCCGAGCGTGCTGGCACATGTCTGAAATCCCAGCTCTCTGAGAGGCTGAGGCAGAAGGATCACAAATTTGGGCCTAACTTGGACAACATAGCAACTATGAGACCATGACTCAAAATATAAAATGAAAAAAGGGAGTGGTGAGAATGTAGCTTGATGAGAAGGTCTTGGGTACAGTTCTGTGAAAACTCAAAAGACAATGATTAACCTAAGTTGATCTATATATTCGATGTAACCCTAATCAAAATGCCAACTGCTTTTTTCGTTTTACAGAAATAGACAAGCTGAACTTGGCATTCATAAGAATATGAAAGAGGCCCAAAATATCAAGAAAAAAATCCAGCAAAAGAACATCGGAGGTACATACTATCCAATTTCAAAATGTACTCTACAAAGCTGTACTAATAACAAAACTGGTTCTGGCATAAATTTAGAAAAATAAACTAAAGATGTAAAATTCTGAGTTCAGAAGCAAACCTTTGTTTTTATGGTCAATAAGGTTGCCAAAAAAATTTAATGAAGCAATCAGTGGCAAAAAATTTAATTCAGCAATTAGCGCTGGAACAAATTCGATATTCACAGGTGACAGATTGGACATAGGATTTTATCTCAAGCATATACAAAAATGACCTAAAGTTGATAGAAGAACTAATGTAAGAAATAAAATTATAAAATTTTTTGGAGAAAAAAAATCTGTATAACTGAGTGACCTTGGATTAAACAAGTATTTTAAATAGGACAACATAACAAAAGAAACTGAAGGGAAGAGATAATTTAGACCTCATAAACTTTTAAAAGTTTGTGCATCAAAGTATACTAAGATAAACATACACACACACACACACAGAAAATATTTGAGATAATATAGAATGATGAGTCTTCTACTTATAATATATATATAGAAATTTGTGTAGCTCAGCATATAAAGACAACCCAATTACAAATGCAGAAATACTTAGATAGATATTTCTCCAAATAAGATATACAAATGTCTAGGAAGAACAGAAATGGTGTTCAACAGTATGAACAAGAAATTCAGATCAGAATCAAGATGAGATACCATTTCATGGTCACTAAAATGACTATACTAATTTAAAAACACATAACACATAACACAGGAAGAAATTGTTCAAAAGGAAAGGGGAACTGAGGAGGGGGAAGGGGGAAAGAAGGAAGGGAAATGAAAAAAATGAGAAAAGAAAGAGAAAACAGAAATAAATCTTTTATAAATAAAGAAGAGGAGGAGGGATTGAAAGCAGGGGGGGAGGTTTGGGAGAAAAAGAGGAATCAAGATATACCATGTACAGGTATAAATTCTCTACAATGAATGTGATCTTCAATGTATATTTAAATTGTACTAATAAAATTAATTTTAAAAAACACATAACAAATAACATGTTGGTAAAAATGTGGAAAAATTGTAGCTCATATAATTTGCTACTTGTAATATAAAACAGTGCAGCCATGGTGGAAAACAGTAGGACATTGCTCAAAAAGTTAAACAGGATTAATATGTCTCAACATTTCACTCGCGGATATATATGCCAAAAAAATGAAAATTGATGATCCATCAAAAACATATACAAACATCCACAGCAATCTCCTTCACAATAGACAAAGGATGAAGTTAACCCAAGTGTCCACTGATGGATGACTGGAAAAAGTTGTTCTCACACTCATGAAAAAATATAACAAAGTGACATTTGGTACATACTCCACTCATAAGTTATTCAGATCACATAGGTCCATGAAGTCAGAAAGTATATTAGTGGATGGTAAAGGAAGTAGGGGACTGATATAAAGTTTCCTTATGGAGAGATGAAAATATCCTATTATTATTTGTGATACTTGAATAAACTTGTCAATATCCTAAAATCACTGAATATTTTAATGTTATTTGAATTATATTAACAAGACATATAAATAAGTTTTTTCCAAGAATATTGCATCTATCCAATTCTTAGCACAGTATGATGAGTACGATTTCTGAATGTTGTTATTTAGGAATATCACATAAATAATAAGCCTTTTGTGGGTAAGGTAAGAATGAATAACAGGCAATCTATAGTAAAAATGCTGCATTTTAAATATCAAATAAAATATATTTAATTATATTATTCAGTGCTAAATAAATATGAAAAATATGACTATGAAATGCATGTTGGAGCACTGGTACAATTACCAACTTTGTATGTTTTAACCGAATAAATAAGTAGTGACAAGTTAACAACTATATAACAAGTATAGAGAAAAGAGATGATAAAAAGTAAACATATGACGGTTTCATGACTTTATATGATGTGGAAAATAATAATTTCAGGGAAATGTTATTAAAAGATGATAAAATTAAAATAAAATTTTATATTAGGAGTAGATGGTCTAAGTATAATTAATACTAATTGGGAGTTTGAAAATGGAAAGAACGTTGGGAAATTTTTAAGGAGGAGAAATTTCTAGTTTTGAAATCTTAAAGAAAAATAACTAAAATTACTTGACATTGGAAAATAAATAGGCATTTATGTGGAATGGAATAACCACTGAAAAAAACCAAATGCATGTGGGAATTTAATATACAATTAATTTTGAATTTTAAATTAGTAAAAAAAATTTGGTATTTTCAAGAAATGTTTTCAGTACAACCAACTATTTGTTTAGGGGGAATAAAAAGATGGTTTTTATCTTCCTATTATATGCTGATGCCATGTAATTATAAACCAATTTATACAAGAGATCATAAATGCAATATAATTTACATTACATAGTATATATTCAGTATTTACAGTTATGTTTTGGAAAGAAACTTAACAATATTAATGAAAATGTCAAATGTATATTTGTAAAACTCAGCAATATAAACTCTTTGACAAATTCTGCATATTCATTGGCAAAATATTATAACACACCAAAGTCAATTTACAAAATTTTTAATCACAAAAATTTATCTTTTATCTGAATGAGTAAAATAATAAATTATTTAAGAAAATATATATAACAGTTCTATAAATATTGAGATACCATTTAACTTTATAGCCATTCGTGTTGACATAAAATATCTCTAAAGTATATGTTTACATATATAGAGCTTAAATATTTCTACTGGTACAGAATCAGGTCCAAAATTTTCTCTTTCAGGTGAAAATAAAAGATAAGTTGAACTTAGGGAAACTACTCTTGGAAATATGTTGTTGATTTATTCCCTGCCGGTGATTAAAATATGACAGCAGATTGATATGAGCCTCTTTGCTAAAACTGTTAATGTTGACAATGCTTTCCATCACAAATCTTGTCTCATTTGTTGTTCTAAATGAATAAATCTAGGGCCAAGTGGGGTCAAGCAGTTGCAGCCTGACTGGGACCTGCTTCCTCCGGCTCACTACACCAGCTTGTGACCAGGACAGGCTTGAGGCAAAGACAGGGTGAGGAGAACCCCCTCGGGCATGCCCACCAGCCCCAGCTTGGCCACGAAGGTGCCTCCAACAACAGCCCTCCGCCCCCCATCTCTGGCCTCCTGGCTGTGCCACTACCTGGTTCCACACTGCAGATGCACAGAGTGACATTAAAGCCATTGTCCTGAGCTGCAGAAGTGAACAACAAAGAGAGCACCTCTCTCAGGCTCCATGATGAAAACAAGCCCACTGGAAAAGTGAAGAGAATCTCTGCAATAAAGGCACACCAGACAGCAATGCTTGGTAAGTTGGAGGGATCATCAGCTCCCATCGGAACCTGGATTCCTTCAGGGGAAAGGCAGTTGAAACCTGCAATAGAACCTTGCAGAGTGAAACCCTGCAGGTGGACAGGGAGCTCAACTTGGGACTTGCAGCCAGAAATCTGCCTGAATCTCATGGGTCTGGGGCTAGCTTACTGAGACTCATTGACTTATAACTGCACACTGCTGTCCACATTGTCTATTGTGACAACAGAGACATACTCTGAAGGAGGCCCTTCATTTTTAAAGGTGATAGATTAATAACTACCACAAATTGTCATTCTCTAATGATCTATTTGATGCTATGGTGTTGCTGATTGTATCACTTGGGCTAAGGTGTTGTGATTTATCTAATCAGATGCCAATCCTGGTATAATGAAAATGAGATAGCCTCAGAGCCATTAGAGACTCAACAGCTAAAGACCGGCTATAACTGGAAGACAGCTCTGAGAAGCAATCATTCCATAAGGGTTCTAAATGCATCAACAAAGATTCTTACAATAAGCAACTTCAAAATATCAACGCAGGAACTAAACCAAGGACAGCACCAAAAACAAAAATGAGAAGACATTTAAGCAAGTCACAAACTCAGACTTCCACCCCACAAAAGGCAAATACTGGGGAAAATGAAAGTCTGATAATCAACCATCTGGACACCCTGAACTGATAGCACAGGAAGTAACAAAACAGATGAATGAGGCTGTAGAAAAATTCAAAGCAGAAATAATCTCACAGATAACTACAGACATGGTGAGCAGAGTGAAAGACATGATTAGAGGCTCCAGAACAGAAACAGATAAAAAATAAATGAGCTCAGAAACATGCTGGAAGCCATGAATGTTCAGCATAAGAAAGAAATAGAAACCACAATCGCCCAACGTAAGAAAGAAATGGAATCCATGAAACAGATTTAAACTGATATTCAGGAGATTAAAAACTCCTTTGAAAGCACGCAGAGCAGATTAAGGGAATCTGAAGATAGAATATCAGATATAGAAGACAGGTTTGTGGTGAAGGACCATGAAAACAGAGATTTCTTAAAAATGGTAAGGGACCACCAGAAATCAATCCAGCAGCTGCTGATGCAAAGAAGAATAATATAAGACTGATAGGAGTCCATGAAAAAACAGGAGAAAGTACAATTAACATAAAAAAGCTGTTTACAGAAGTAATAGTAGAAAACTTCCCAGACAGAGGTAGAGAATTGGACATACAGATAAGTGAGGCATATAGAACTCCACCTAGCCATGATAAAAAAAAAATCTACACCTAGACATATATTAGTCAAGAGCCCAGAAACCCAACAGAAGAACAAAATCCAACAGGCAGTTAGAGAAAAGAAACAAATCACCTATAAAGGAAAGCCCATGAGAATCACTGCAGACATCTCAACACAAACCCTGAATTCAAGGAGAGCCTGGAGTGAAGTATTTCGAGCCCTAAAAGAAAATAATTTCCAACCTAGACTGTTATATCCTAAAAAATTATCTTTCAAAATTGATGGGGAAATTAGATACTTCCATGACAAAGAACACCTGAGAAATTTCATGAACACCAAACCAGCACTCTAAAAATTCTAAGCAATATCCTAGAAAAAGGCAACGAAGGTCACAATTCCATGAGGCTCAACAGAGGGAAGCCACCAGACAAGGTAAGGCTCTAAAGGGAAAGGGGGAAAAATAAGAAATAAAAGAGTCAACAACAATAAAACATCATGACAAGAATGAATCAATATCTCTCAATTATAACCCTCAATGTTAATGTCTTCAATTCACCAATAAAAAGAAGTAGACTGACAGAATGGATTAAGAAGCAAAATCCACCAATATGCTGTATAGAAGAAACACACCTAACTCAAAAAGAAATTCATAGACTGAAAGTAAAAGGATGGAAAACAGCTCTCCATGTGACAGGAACCCAGAAAAAATCAGGGATAGCAATCATATTTGCAGACAAAGTAGATTTCAAACCAAAAATAATTAAGAGAGACAAAGGTGGTCACTACATCCTTGTGAAGGGAACAATCCAAAAGGAAGAGATGACAATCCTAAATATATACGCACCAAATATGAATGCCCCCAACTATACTAAACAAATGTTAATAGATGTGAAAAACCAAATAACCACTAATACAGTTGTAATGGGGGACATCAATCCCCACTATCCCAAATAGACAGATAATCTAGACAAAAAATTAACAATGACATTCTAGAACTGAACCAAGTTATTGAAAAAATTGACTTAGTAGATATTTACAGAGTGTTCCACCCCACAAAATCAGAATACACATTCTTTTCGGCTGCACATGGGTCATTCTCCAAAATAGACCATATGCTAGCTCATACGACATGTCTAAGCAAATGTAAAAGAATTGAAGTTACGCTCTGTATATTATCAGACCATAGTGCAATAAAATTGATCAATAACATGAGAAACTGCAAAACTCCCACAAACACATGGAAATAGAATAACAGCCTCCTGAACAAGCAATGGGTCACAGGGGAAATTAAAGAAGAAATTAGACAATTTCTACAAGTAAATCATAGTGCCAGTACAACATACAGGAATCTATGAGACACAGTGAAAACAGTTCTACATGGATAGCAGTGTATGCCTGAATAAGGAAAACACAGAGAACTCAGATAAATAACCTAATGCAGAACCTCAAGCTCCTAGAAAAAGAAGAGCATAACAAACTCAAAGCTGGTACAAGAGAGGAAATTAGAAAGATCAGAGCAGAAATCAATGCAATGAAGACTAAGAGAATGATGCAAAAAATTAATGAATCAAAGAGTTGGGTTTTTTAAAGTCTAAATAAAATCGACAAACCTTTAGCCAACCTTATCAAAAAAAGGAAAGAAAAGGCACAAATCCATGGAATTAAGAACAAATAAGGTGAAGTCACAACAGACCCAGGAGAAATCCAGAGGATCATCCATACCTAATATGAGAATCCATACTCTAATAAAATGGAAAACACAGAAGAAATGGACAAATTCCTAGATACATATGAATTGCCAAAGTTAAATGAAGAAGATACAGAATTTCTAAACACGCCAATTACAATGAGTGAAATATGAAATGTAATAAAAAATTTACCAAGAAAAAAACCAAGAAAAAAATTAACAATGAAATTCTAGAACTGAACCAAGCTATTGAAAAAAATGGACTTAATAGATGTTTACAGAGTGTTGCACCCCACAAAATTATAACATACATTTTTTTCACACAGGTCATTCTCTGAAATAGACCACATGCTATCTCATAGGACATGTTTAAGTAAATGAAAAGGAACTGATGTTACCCCCTGTATATTATCAGACCATAGTGCAATAAAAGTGGAGATCAATAACATAAGAAACCGTAAAATGCCCAGAAACACATGGAAATTGAATAAGACCCTCCTGAGGAACCAATGGGTCACAGAAGAAATTAGACAGTTTTTACAATTTAATGATAATGCCAGTACAACATAAAGGAATCTATGGAACACAATGAAAGCAGTTCTATCAGTGAAATTCATAGCAGTGAATGCCCATGTTAGGAAAACAGAGGGAACTCAAAAAACAACCAAATGCAGAACCTCAAGCTCCTAGAAAAAGAAGAGCATAACAAACCCAAAGTTCATATAAGAGAGGAAATTATAAGCACTAGAGCAGAAATCAGTGCAATGGAGACTAAGAGAGCAATACAAAAAAAGCAATGAATCAAAGAGTCAGTTTTTTAAAAGAATAAATAAAATTGATAAACTTT
This sequence comes from Heterocephalus glaber, assembly GCF_053883595.1. Taxonomy (NCBI): domain Eukaryota; kingdom Metazoa; phylum Chordata; class Mammalia; order Rodentia; family Bathyergidae; genus Heterocephalus; species Heterocephalus glaber. The sequence goes on along the minus strand of NW_028258312.1, from coordinate 14,584,730 downwards.
TAGCCAACATTATCCAAAAAAAACAAAGAAAGAAAAGGCTCAAATACATGCAATGAAGAACAAAAGAGGTGAAGTCACAAAGAACCAGCAGAAATACAGAGGATCATCCATACCTAATATGAGAATCTGTACTCTAATAAAATGGAAAACACAGAAGAAATGAACAGATTCCTAGATACATATAAATTGCCAAAGTTAAATGAAGAAGATATAGAAAGTCTAAACATGCCAATTACAATGAGTGAAATTGAAAATGTAATAAAAAATTTATGAACAAAGAAAACCCCATGTCCTGATGGCTTCACTGTTGAATCCTACAAGACATTTAAAGAAGAAGTAAGGCCATTAAACTTTAAACTTATCAAGGAAATTGAAAGGGAAATGAGGCTCCCAAAATTCATTCCTGGAAGCAAGTGTTACTTTGATTCCAAAACCAGGGAAAGACCCAACCCAAAAAGAGAACTACAAGCCAATCTCCCTAATGAACATAGATGCAAAAATCTTCAACAAGATACTGGCAAACAGAATACAGAGGGTCATCAAGAAGATTATACATCATGACCAAGTTGGATTTATCCTAGGGATGCAAGGATGTTTCAACATTTGAAAATTAATAAATGTAATACACTATATTAACAGAGTCAAGGACAAAAACCATATGATCATCTTAATAGATGCAGAAAAGGCATTCGACAAAATCCAACACCCATTCATGATAAAAACCCTATAGAAAATTGGAATAGAAGGTCTTTATCTCAATCTGATTAAGGCTATGTATGAAAAACCAACAGCCAATATCATACTAAATGGTCAAAAATTGAAAACTTTCACCCTAAAATCAGGAACAAGACAAGGATGCCCACTATCACCACTCCTGTTCAATATAGTTCTGGAAACATTAGGCACAGCAATTAGAAAAGGAAAAGATATAAAAGGAATAAAGATAGGAAAGGAAGAAGTTAAACTCTTTTTATTTGCTAATGATATGATACTTTACATAGAAGACCCAAAAAACTCCACCAAAGACTTCTAGACTTAATTGACAGATTCAGTAGAGTAGCTGGATATAAGGTCAACACTCAAAAAACAATAGCCTTCTTATACACAAATGCAGACTCACTGAGAGAGAAAGTAGGAAAATAATTCCTTTTACAATAGCATCCAAAAAAATGAAATATCTAGGAATCAATCTAATAAAGGAAGCAAAAGACCTCTACACTGAAAACTACAGCACCCTGAAAAAGGAGATTGAGGAGGATATAAGAAAATGGAAAGACATCCTTTGTTACCAGGTAGGAAGAGCCAATATAGTGAAAATGGGCATACTTCCAAAACTGCTATATAGATTTTTTTTTTTTCTTTCTGGGGATTGAACTCAGGTGCTTGCGCCTGCTCAGCAGGTGGCAAAACCACTGAGCTAAATCCCCAGCCCACTACTATATAAATTTAATGCAATGTCGATTGAAATTCCAACATATACTTCACAGAAATAGAGACAACATTCCAAAAATTCATTTGGAACCAGAAGAGACCTAGAATAGCAAAAGAAATTCTAGGCAACAGAGACATGGCTGGGGGTATCACAATCCCTAACTTGAAACTATACTATAAGGCTACTGTGATAAAAACAGCATGGTACTGGCAAAGAAACAGACCCGAGGATAAGTGGAATAGATTAGAAGATGCAGAAACAACTTCAGACATACTCAGCCACCTCATCTTTGACAAAGGATCCAACCACCCTCATTGGAGGAAAGATGGACTATTTAATAAACGATGTTGGAAAAACTGGATTTCAACCTTCCAGAGATTAAAATTAGACCGATATGTATCATCATGCACTAAACTAAGATCAAAATGGATTAAAGATCTAAATATTAAGATAGAAACACTAAACTTTCTGGAATATAACTTAGGTAGAACTCTTGAAGATATTGGCATCTGAAAAGACTTTATGAACAAAACCTCAATAGCACAGGAAGTAGCAGAAAGAATCAACTAGTGGGATTTCATCTTATTAAAAAGCTTCTGCACTGCAAGAGAAACCACCAACAGAGCTAACAGACAACATACAATCTGGGAAAAAATTATTAGCAGCTGTAACTCAGACAAAGGGCTACTATCTAGAATATATAAAGAATTGAAAAATATCAGACCCCCAAATTCAAAGACCCAATTCAAAAATAGGCACCTGAAATGAACAGACATTTCTCAGACAAAGAAGTAAAAGCAGCAAAGAAACATATGAAAAAACGTTCAACATCACCAGTCATTCGAGAGATGCAGATGAAAACAACACTGAGATTCCACCTCACCCCAGAAAGAATGGCTGCTATCAAGAAATCAACAAATAACAAATGCTGGCAGGGATGTGGTGAAAAAAGAACTCTTCTCCATTGTTGATGGGGGTGCAGACTAGTGCAACCACTGTGGAAGTCAGTGCGGAGATGCCTCAAAGAAGTAGGGCTGCAGGAACCGTTTGACCCAGCTATTCCCCTGCTGGGTATTTTCCAAAAGAATTAAAATAATCATACCACAGAGAAATATGTGCACCCATGTTTATAGTGCCACAGTTTGTAATAGCTAAAGCTTGGAAACAGCCCAGGTGCCCATCAACTGGAAACTGGATAAAGAAGATGTTTTGTTTTGTTTTTTTATAAAATGGAGTACTACTCAGCCATAAAGAATGAGAAACTAGAGTCATTTATAGCTAAATGGATGCATATTGACACCATACTCTTAAGTGAAATAAATAGGACACACCTGTAAATACCGAATAGTTTCTCTAGTGTGAGAAACTGAGAGTGTAAATAAGGATTAAAAGGTTTAATAACTAATAATTGATACTTTGAAATAGGAAAAGGTTCAAAGGTATAGGGGTGGTGGAAGGAGATGGGGAAAGGAAAGAATGGAAAGGAAAAATTATGAGAAAAGAAAAAAAATGGAAATTAAGTATGTAAATAGGGAAGTGTGGTGGGGTGAAGGGTGCACAGGTAATGGGGAAAAAATAAGAACTAAGATACATCATGTACAGGTACAAGCACCTAGCGATAAATGTAAATGTATTATATACCTAAAATGTACCAATAAAAGAATTTAAGAAAAAAAAATAAGTAAATTACTAAATCACTTAATATTGGTTTCAAACTAGACCATAAGTCTTCCACGAAGGAAGAAACAGAGAAACAAATAAGAAACAGAATATCCAGGCGTTGTGAAGGCAAGAATCCAAAGCACTTCTGTAACTCAATGGCAGTGCATGTCTCTGCTTAAGAATTCCTTGGGGCTGGGTCGTCACTCAACTGTGAACATTTCAAAGAGAGTGTATGTTCAGTACAGCCGTGGCCACAAGTACAATGTCTGTGAGGCTTGGAAAACAGTGTTGAAAAGTTCTATCAGAACCATGCAGAATCAATAACACAGAAAGTATCAAGTAAGTGATATTAGTTAAGAAAAATAGGCAAATACAAAAACCATCACAGTTTCTCACTGTGTTAGATAATATGAATCCATTTTCAAAATGACATTAAAAATAAAAAATATTTTCCTGAGAAGGGGTGTATTGCTCATGACTTTTCATTTTTATTCAATATTGCTGGCTACCAGAAACTGACCATGTTAACTCTTGTGGGCTGTTCTCATTTTCTTCAGTGCTTTTTCTTGAAAGCTTCTCAGGTCTGTGCTTGAGAGTCAATTTACAAATAACATTAAACCAACGTCACGATTAGTCCAAAAGTAGGGGAAAAATTAACTGCACACAACAAATATATTTTTTATAAGTAAAATGCTACTAACAGAATAACTGTTGGGCTTGGGATTTAGCTAAGTGGTTCCACTGCCTGCCCTGCAAGTGCAAGGACCTGAGTTCAATCCCTGGTAACAAAAAAAAAAAAGAAAAAAATGACTGTTATCCAAAATTATGTTTGGAAAACATAAGACTGCTAGACTATCAAAAATGTTTTACTGGTGCTAATTTACACAGAAAAATAATACATGTCAAAATGCACACACATACGCAAACAGTGCTAAGATAATATATGTTACTATTTCTCAAAAACAGATATGATATTTTATCTATATAAACAAATGAAGTCTTTAGCACTCAAAAAGAGATAATTTCCATTTGGGGGATTGTTATTGTGGCCCACAGTAGTACTATCACTCTAACTTGCATTTCCAAAAGGACTAACGTAGGTTAAACATATATTTTCTATAGGTATTAAGTCATATCTATTTTTTGCATGGCTAATTAAAGAGCACACCTAAGTTACAATGCCCTCTTACATTATTTGGAAAATTGTTTTATTATGATTGCAATAAGCTTACCTTTATATGATAGCTACAAGTAATTCCAACTTGATATTTGCCATTTCTAGATTCAGAATCCAAAAATTTATGTTGCCATATTGTGTTGTGACTAAGCTAAACTTTATTACAAGTCAGTTATTTCTGCGAGTCAATATGGTTAGAAAAAATGATCTCACTTTAGACCATATAATCATAGTCTCCACACTAAACTTTTGCTCCCAGAGAAACAGCTGAATAAAAGACATGCTATGGATTAGATGCAGTGTTTCACCATAAGCATCACGTCTTGGAAGTCGGGTCCTGGTGTAGCGGTGTTGAAACACAGGGAAACTTTAAGAGTTGGTGTCAAGTGGAAGGTAGTTTGGTCACGGGGACATTTTCTAGGAAGTGATTAATGCTGTTATTGAGTTAGTGAGTTACTTCCTTCACAGGTGCATTCTACAGGAGCCACCTTGACTCCTGGCTCTGACTTCCTGCTTTGCTGTGTCATCAGTCCCTCTCACATGTGCTCCCATCATTCTGATGCCATCTTCCATGAGGCCCTCATCAGAGTTCAGTGGAAGTTCATCAGAGGTGAGCAGAAGCTGTATCATGCCCTTGGGCTTCCAGAGCTCTCAACTAAATGGACCTCTTTTCTTTACAAACTGCCAGCCTTCTGTGTTTTGTGATAGAAATGGAAAAAGGTTTATATCAGTTGCAAAAGGAAAAACATTGAAAATAGTATACCAATCTCAGTACAATTTCATTAAACAAAGGAACAGAACAATAATTTTATTCATCATCAACACTGCAGAAAAAGATAAAATGAGTGTTTTGTTTTTTAATAGTATGGATCAAATAAAAAATACATATTTTTAATTATAAAAATCCTTAGTCATGCCTGGTATCCATGAGACCCTGGGTTTGATCCTCAACACCGAAAAAAAAAAAGAAAGAAAAATAGGTTTATAAAATACATGTGATAAATGTAAGATTAAAATTTAGGGATAAAATCTGGATTTTTATTATTTTACATCCAAACTCTAAAGCACTATGCTCTGTGAAATTAATCTCCAAGAATATTTTTGGAATGCTATCACTAGTATTATTAATAAATAATTCAAACAATTTCAAAATGGAAGAAATGCTTGGTGAATCCTTAAAACCAGCACAGTTTATACTCAGCTATTCTGTGGTTGTGAGAGAAATTTTATAAAATAATTCTTGCTCAACTAACAAATAAAAATCAATACTTAGCTTCTTATTGATATTTGTTTTACTAAGGTAGTATATACAAATTTTCACAATTATTCAATGGATATTTAGCATACTCTATTGGCTTTAAACTTATATTGTGATGCCAAAGACAATTAATATATATATAACTTCACAGATTTTATATGAAGTTACTGAAAATATGTGTATTTGCCCACTGATACACTGGTATAAAAAGTGATCTAAAATAGGGCCGGGGATTTAGCTCAGTGGTTTCGCCACCTGCTGCACAAGCACAAGGACCCAAGTTCGATCCTTGGTACCAAAACAAAACAAAACAAAAGTGATCTAAAATAAATACATGTATAATGTATATAACTAAATGTGTCGCTCAAGGAAAAGGAAAAATAAATAATATTACTTGGACAATTTTAGCAAAGTTTCCTAGGATAAAAACCTCATCATTTCTTTTGTTTCTCTACTTCAAAAATATGAATACTAGCCACTAGTATGAATACAAATGTTCAGAAGCATAACTAACTTAATCAGAAGCCCTTATTTGAATGCTTGTTATGTTCTAATCTTTATACTGAGTGCCCATCTTGAAAGAGATAAAATGTCTAATGTCCTCAGGCTGGGGAGATAACAGACAACCAAAGAATTTTGAAACAGTTTTGTGAATTCTGTGACAGGTTTATCTACAGGCTTTATAATACATAAAAAGTGTGCTTTTCTCAAAGAAAAATGTTAGAACCCTTCTGGAATGAATTAGTGTTGAAGATGCACCTTAAAATTGAGTGGGAATTGGTTATATGAAGGTAGCAGCTCAGGCCCCATTTACAGAAAAATCTGGGAACTATCAAAGAGTTTTAAGAGACGGCACCATCAGAAGAGTAAAAATGCACTTTTTTTTGTCTTGGCTATTATACTCAAGGAAAAAGGTCAAAATAAAAGCCTGGGAAAGCAGACATGTTCAGGATTTTAGGGGTCATTTTTGTAAGTCTAACTCAGAAACAGTCTACATGTTATTTCTCTATAACTCCTGTTTTATCTTGGCCCTTTGCTAGTTGGTCCAATGTCCAGAATTGGTAGCCATATGGAGTAAGCTGAACATAATGTCATGCTAGAGCATCAGTCTGTGACCATCTGCCCTTAAAAATCTATAACCATGAACAGCCAAGAACCACATCCCACTGACAAGACCCAAGGGCATGGCAGATAACTGGCTGTCCTAGCACAACACCCGGAATGGTATCTGAGCAATTCTCCTGACTCTTTGTTGCTTAAAGAGTTTGGATATTTTCAGATTGATGACACTTAACATGACTACTGTTTTTATTTATAGCTATCCATCATCTATATAACCATAAAATAATATTAGAATGGAAACAGGAAATTTTCTACTGTATTTAATTTCTATAAAAATTTCTATTGCACTTACTTTCAATTCTATTCCATTATATTTAAGTATCTACACTAAAATGTGAAAATATTCATTATTTTTATTTTTAAAATCACATGAAACACTCAAATAAAAGGAAGATGCTGAATGGATTTGACAAGTATCATTTGCAATTGGTCTGGAAATTGTGAACATTGTCCTAGCTGTTTATTTTGTGTGAGACAGGGCATGTGCCAATTTAATGTTTACATGAAATGGCTAAACAGTAAAATGTGTGATTGCTGCTGGAAGGGTGTTTTTCAATCAGACGCCTAGGAAGTGTCAAATAAACCACAAATTAGTCTTTCTAAAACCTAGTTGTGCATTGCAATCATCTTTAGGGATTGTCAAAAATAAAAATTCCAAATTCCATGCCCCCAAATTGTAATCGATAAGCCTGGGTAGAGACCCAAGGGTTTCTGTTTTTAGTGAACACCCAGGTGATGTTAATGCACTGTGTATCGTCATTTGAGAAACAAGACTGCAGGGATCGCCTTCTCAGCTTTGATCTGAAACAGCCAGGATGAGCTTCACACTTCAATATGGTGTTATCAAATGCAAGTTTTTGTTTAGTCCAGATTACAAACTCCCAGTGTGCTCAGAGTTTAGAGATAAGGGGAGAGAGGGGGCTCTCCAAATAGAAGTTACTGCAGTTATAATTAATTAGCCAGAGTCACTTTTCAAGGCACTAAAGGAACTGAATGATTTACAAGGAGAATTTTACAGCTACAGCAGGATGTTAATATGAACTCTTTCTGTAACTGCCTTGGGTGATTCCCAAAGGATAAGAAGTACAAAAAAGATTTCAAACACCCCTTTTCCAAAAGGAAGTTTCATGACCCTCTGGGTAAAATCAATTTTGCTCTCATTAATGACCATCTATCTCCAGGATATAAAATGATTCAGAATGAACTTGGGAAGAAAAGATTTCATCCGAGAGAATTTTCAACATGATGCTTTTCTTCATGTCAGTGAGGATGCGAGGTGCCCCTTCAGCTCTCACCGCATGCCAAGTTAAATGGCCTTGGATTTGTGTGAAGAGACCCAGTGAGTTGAAATATACATGTGGGAAAGACTGACAGAAAAGTAAAAAAAATGGCAAAAACAAAGCAAATATTTTTGAGTCAATTCCCTTTCATATAAAATTAGAGGCAAAATATTATCCAATGATAATTTAGATACACTTAGTTTATCTCACTGTTTATTATTGATTAATGATTTAGATTAATATATTTTCTTAGCTAGCAAAGCCTCATATAATAGTAATTTGATGAAATTCCAGTGGAATAGATTACTTCAAAGATTTATGGTCTATTGTGTATTAAATAGTTTTAAATCTAACACAAAAACCTTACCCTAGTATTTCTTTGTTAAGTTACCTATAAATAATATAGTTCCTCTTATGTCCGTTAAACCAAAACCAGATATAAAAATTTAATTATTTCTTTAATCAGTAATGAGTTAAACATATATTTGATATTTATTCATCTTATGCTTGGCTTAAAGTCATGAATTTTTCTTTTTAAAATTTCTAGTTTTTCAAGGCTATGTCTTGCACTGCCTATCTTGCAGTTTCTTCAAGCCTGGACATGGCTTTGTAGTGTCTCAAGTCAAAGTGAAATTCACTTTCACTGACTCACCATTTTCCTGTTTCACACACTCCTCATCTTTTACCGATCTAGAGTTTTTATTTGTGTTTTTCTAGTTTGCACATGGACATCAAGTATTTCTCATTGGTAAAAGCAGGCTGTGTTGGAAGAAAGATGTTAGACAATCCAAACAGTCTTTTCATTTGTTCTGAGATTTTTTTTCTTCCAGGAAGCTATAAAGACAATCTGATTCATGATGTCTCGTTTACCATTGTATATTAAATGTCTACGAATATGTCCTTATGGGAACAGGAGGCATCCAACAATTGAATAAGTTATGTTGTAGCATCTATAATTCTATTTTGTTTCATATTTACCACATTGATTATGTTAATAGGTAGTGATGGTTCTTCTGATCATATTTTTTTCTACATTGTCTGCTTTCTTGAGATCCAGCAGCCTATATTTGGAATCAGGTGGATTACCAAGCAGATTCCACCCCATATAATAATGTTTAGTTCTTATATCTCAATAAAGCATATTTATCTCAAATTGGAAAATACCTTCTTGAAAATGTTATGTTTTAGTAAAAATAAAGAATAATTGCATGAAAATAGAACTTTATGTAATATTTATGGGTTTTTTTTCCTGCCAGAAAATTATCTACATTTGAATGCATTCATGCTTTAATCTCTGGTTTAGTAATTAAATGGATCAATTTGAAAACTGTTAATATAAAATGACTTATTAGAAATCTTCCAAAAATCAATACGCAGACTTTTTCAACAATCTAATGCAAGACTAGAGAAACCACTTACACTCTTCCCACCTAAGACCCTGAGGACACCTCCCTGGCTACTTTAGCTCCCTTATTCCTTGAACTTATTTTGCCCCTCCTAGAGGTTGACTACTCTCTACTCTTCATTTCAAGCTACCAGCAATAATTATTTAGACATTCCAGAATGTGGTTTTCTTGGATGTTCTATACGTACTTTCATTAAGATAATCCCAAGTAATCAAACAAGAGAGAAATATATTCAAGCCTTTTCTCTTACCTAAACATATTTTCCACTTAATGTATTACCAAGTCACTTTCTTGAAAAGGCAAGAGGATGATAGAATGACAAGCCCCATGGGAGTTAACTGAACAATCAACTCTTTATATTGTTCATTATCTACAGAATGTACCACTGTTCTAGGTATTTTAATGAGCCAGGAACAGTTATCTATTTTTAAAACCCACTAGCACTTCAACTTTTTCATTTTAAGTTAATTTTTTACTTTTTTCTTTTTTTGAACCAAATTCCAAAGTAAAGATTTCAAAAATTCTTCAAAGCCTATGAAATTACAATTTAACTTCTTGTATATTTCTTTCAAAGTTCTACCTGAAACTGGTATTCAGATTTTTTTTCTTGAGCCTGAGCCTGGTTCTGTAAGTTGTGAATATGATTATGTAGATAGTTTCTTTTTGCATACTTATGTGAATTATTCAAGTGGGCACTGAAGATACCAAAAACAATGAGAAACATAGTAGAGACAGATGAGTGAGTTTTCAAGAGTGACATTATGTCTCAAATAAATAAAACTAGCTATAAAGTGATAAATTAAGCAACTAAATAGTAATGAGTATACGCAAAAATCTCATGAAGAATGAATAGTTAAATTTCTTTCAATAAGAAAGGACATTAATTTTTCAATGAGAACTCTTAATGGGTTTGGTTGAAACAATAGTGGGATACATATGCATCTTGTACTGTTCATCAATAATTTGTAGATACACCTAATTAAGTCTGTATAAACCAGTCACCATACACCAATTAACATAGCATTAAGAATAATACGAAGAATGGAGTTTTCCGATGTTCTTTTTCCAATTTATGACACATTCATTCTACAACTTTAAAGTAAGTTCAGTGAAGCAACTAGTTATATTTATTTTTTTCAAGAAGCTAACTACATAAAAATTTAGGTGAAATTATTTTGCAACTGTTTAAAATCAAACTATTCTCATGTAATCAGTAGGAAATTAGCATAATCTTGACATTTAACGATGAAAGTAATATCTCTTAATTTATGCAAAGCCTCCTTGTTTCATATCCTATGTAGTAAAGAATTTAAATTAAATTCAGCTAACATATAAAGTGGCAAGCACTATTATCTCCAGAGGGAAAAGATGAGTGGCAAGATTTAGGGTTATTGTTGTTTGTATAAGAAAAGTTCTTTTCAAAATGGGTAAGCATCAACAAACATAGCCAGAAAGTATAATTAGACAGGATTTCAAAGCCACTTTAAAAGAACCACCAGAGTAAAAATTTATTCATCAATCTTCAAGGTGCTAAAAGATAAATTAATTCCTCTCTTGGCATTTATTCTGATGAGTCCCATTGTTAAGAGAATTGTTTTATCATAAGTTTGAATATTACATCACACTAAGTTTTTGCAAAGTAAATTTCAAAGGCAGAGTTTTTTGTTGTCCTCATTTCATAAGCTTAATTAAGAAAATTGAACAATTATATTGTCATTAAAGTGAGATATAAAAATTTAAAAGATTAGCAAGGTGTTCTGCCTTCCACCTTTTTAATGGCATAAAACATGATCTAGAAGTAGAGAGAATAGTGGTTGCTTGCAGTCTCTGAGAGTGGGCAGGCGGATGAGGGGGTGTTGGTCAATGGATGAGGAGAGTCCTGGTTTCTGAGCATCTGTGTTTTCATTTTTAGCATTTTAGTTTGCAAAAGCTACCATGGGGGGTTTGTATACAGAGAGATCACGTCCTTCTGCACTTCAAGATATTATATCTTGAATTTTTAATGGAGGTTTGCAGTTACTCAGTTTGAAATCGGATGAAATCAACACTCCCACACACTTGGTCTTTCATTAACTGAGGGGAGACTGTACAGTGTCTATGGTTGCCAATATGCAGTCACTTTTCCTATTTATCAACTGAAATAGTTTCAGCAAAGGTCAGATTAAATTTATAACAGTGGTTGGACTGTATAGATATATATCATATGAAGGATAAAGTACAGTCTTTGAAATTATTGCCAGCCAAGAAGAGCAATCGGAAATGTTAATCATGATAGGAGCATTAACTGCTTTTGGATAATAACTAAAATTTTTACTGTCCCAATTTTAGTGAAATAAGTGCAGATCCCTGAAGAATATTATTTTATTTGATGGAGACTATGCAGTGGGTACATTTTTAAAATAAAAAGAAAAATCCAAGTCTGCATCAAATAAACTAACATTCTGCAGGTGGTCTGATGCTTTTAATTCTTTTGGGAAGATACTGAGATGGGGGATAGCAGGGTCAAATGGAACCTTTCTAGCCCTAGTTGTTGTTTTTTTTTTTCATTAAGTTTATTCACACATTTTAGGTATACAATACAGTTACATTCATCATTGTGAACTTGTACCTTTGCATGATGTGTCTTGGTTCTTATTTTTTCCCCCATTCCCCTGCCCTAGTCCTAGTTTTTTGAGGAATCTCAACACTGATTTCCACAGTGCTTGCAACAGTCTACACTCCCACCAACAGTGGAGAAACGTTCCTTTTTCCCCACATTCCTGCTAGCATTTGTTATTGGTTGATTTCTTGATAACAGCCATTCTTTCTGGAGAGAGATGGAATCTCTGGGTTGTTGTAATTGCATCTCTGAAATGACCAGGGATGTTGAACATTTTTTCATATATATGCCTTTTCTACTTCTTGATCTGAGAAGTCTGTTTTCATCTTAATTATGCATTTTTGTATTGGATCTTTAAATTTAGGAGGTTTGATTTTTTTTTCCTGTTCTTCATATATTCTAGATATCAGTCTTTTGTCTAAGGAACAGCTGGCAAATCTATTTTCCACTCTGTTGATTGTCTCTTCACTCTGTTGGTGATTTGTTTTTCTATGCGAAAGCTTTTTAATAAGATGAGATCCCAGTTGTTGATTCATTGTAATATTTCCTGTGCTATCAAAATTTTTTGTTCATAAATTCTTTGCCTATACACATGTTTTTAAGAGTTCTACCTATCCTTTCTTCCAGTAGATTTAGACTTTCTGTTTTAATATTTAAATATTTGATCCATATTGATTTTAGTTTAGTGCATGTTGAAAGATATGGGTCTAGTATTAAACTTCAGTATGTAGAGAGACAGTTTTTGCTGCACCATTTATTAAAGAGGCTATCTTTCTTCCAGTGAAGATGTTTGGCCCCTTTGTCAAAGATAAGAGGGCTGAGGTGTTTGGGGTTGCTTCTGCCTCTTCTAATCTGTTCTCTTGATCTTTGGGTCTTTTTTGCCAGTATCATGCTGTTTTTATCACAGTAGCTTTGTAATATAATTTCAAGTCAGGGATTTAGGGATCCCTGCCTTGCCTTTGCTGTCCACAATTGTTTTTGATATTCTGGGCCTCATTTGGTTCCAAATAAATTTTAGGAATATTTTCTCTAGTCCTGTGAGGTATGCTATTAGTATTTTGATTGGGATTATATTAAATCTGTATAACAATTTTGGGTATATGGCTATTTTTACTATGTTGGTTCTTCCTACCCAGGAGCAAGGAATACCTTTCCATTTTCTTATCCTTTCTGATCTTCTTTCTCAGAGTACTGTAATTTTCAATATTAAGATCTTTTACTTCCCTTGTTAGATAGATTCCTACGTATTTCATTGTTTTGGTGCTATTTTGAAAGTCATGGTCTCACTAATTTCTCTCTCAATAAGTTTGTTATTTGTGTACAGAAATGCTATTAATTTTTGAGTGTTGACCTTGTATCCATTTATGCTACTGAATAAAAGATCAACATCCACTCATGATAAAATCCCTACAGAAAACAGGAATAGATGACCTTTATCTTAATCTGATAAAAAGCCATCTATGGCAAACCAACAGCCAATATCATACTAAATGGTCAAAAACTGAGAGCTTTTGCTCTAAAATCAGGAAGAAAACAAGGATGTTCACTATCACCACTCCTATTCAATAGAGTCTGGAAATATTAACTGAAACAATTAGACAAGAAGAATAAAATGAATAAAGATAAGAAAGGAAGAAATTAAACTATCATTATTTGCAGATACCATGATACTCTGCATAGAAGGCCCCCACAACTCCACTAGTGACATATTTCTTTTACTATAACAGGTTTCTGTATGAAATGAAACTCTTGGATTAGGTCGTATCTAAGATATCTCACCACTTTAAACATGAATCATGAGTTCCTATTTACTTTCTACACTGTTAAAAGTAAAGAATGCTGTAACTTCTCTAGTTCATTTGAGGATAATTGAAACAACCATAAATAATTTTAGAGGAAAAATCGTCTTTCTTGTAATAATGTAGATCCCCATTTTTTGTCTTTATTGCAGGAGAAATGACCTGTGAAATACCAAAACTGAATGGAGTGCTTTTGTAATTGTAGTGCTTTCTTACAGGTGAAGGAATAGAGGACCATCAACTTTGATTTTTTTCATATCAGTTTCTTACTAGAACTACATAAGGAGTTTTTGCTAAAAAATGAGCAATTATTTCCATAAAGTACATATCTATTATGAAAAATTAGCTTTTAATTCTTAAAATAATTAATACAAACTCTCCTTTTTTTATAGTTCCTGAACAAAATGTTTAACATCGTTCCTCATTGTTGTGAAATTTCTTCCCTGGGAAATTAATAGACCCAGCATTGTTATTAGCTCTTATTGTTTGCTTTGTTTTCTTTTGGTTTTAGTTTTCATTTTCATTTAAACAATCTGCAGTATCCACTGACATTTCCTTGATGAGTCTTACTCAAATGTACAGTGTCCTTGCAGAAGGATAAGGACCACATTATCACACTCCTGTAGAGAATCTAAAAAAGTTGTTCTCAAAGAAGTGGAGAGTAGAAGGGTGGTCACCACTTGCTGGGGAGCATAGAGAGAAGAATGAGATGGTGAAACTGATCTCTAGTTGCTAAGATACAGTTAGAAAACAGCAAGAATTCTGGTGTGCTCTTGCACAATAGGATGATTATCAACTGGATCTTTCAAAAATCTAGAAGAAAGGATTTTGAAGATGTTTGCCAAAAAGAAATGATAACAACTTAAGGAGATAAATATATTTAGCCCAAATTAGACATTATGCAATGCATATACTGTATGTGTTAAACATTACATGGTACCTATTAACATGTACAATGTTTTACGTTTTTGTGTATCAGTTAAAAACTAAATTAAAACATATAAGGTGCCACTTGTTCTCAGAAATGAAGAAAGATGAGCTTCACAAGTGCTTTACTGCTCAGGATGGTCTTTTGGTGAACTTACACCATGAATAAAAATTACATTCTCCTGTGAAATTTTGTTTTAACTTCATCAGAGTGTATTTGGTTCTTGTAATGTTTTGCACCGTTTGGCTTATTATTCTAAACTTTTGGTTTGGTTAGCTATCTATACACGGTTGTTTGGGAGAAATGAAGCAAATGCTGTCTTTTTCTGGTTTATTTAATTCTGTTTTTCAATCATCAAAGACACACTTTGTGTGTTTGTTCTGTGTGTGAGTAAAGGTGGTATTTCTAATCTCTACATAGTTATAACTTCCTCCATTGCTGGAAAATTTTCACCTTTTCATTTGGTTACAAAATTTATCATATGAATACTCCAGTAACATCTCTTTACTTCTCATTTGGTTATAATATATGTATGTATTAACTTTATCTAGTCATTATCATCAGATATAATACAAAACGGGAGAAAATTACATGACATCATAAAATCTTTCAAATTATTTAATAGGGCTTCAGTTTTCAGTTAATAGAAATTTATTATTCTATCAATTTATAAAAATGTTTAGTTTTTCTAAAAAAATGTTACTTAGGGAACAATTATAAAAATGAGGGTTAGCTTTGTTTACTTGGTGGTAAGATTAAAGGGCATAAAACTTAGTTCATGTTTATAAACAGTTGTTTCATAAATATAGAAAAAGACAA
The DNA here is from genome assembly GCF_053883595.1 of Heterocephalus glaber. NCBI lineage: Eukaryota > Metazoa > Chordata > Mammalia > Rodentia > Bathyergidae > Heterocephalus > Heterocephalus glaber. The sequence goes on along the minus strand of NW_028258312.1, from coordinate 14,569,248 downwards.
ATTTTATAAGAAATTTCTAGTAAAATGAAACACAAAGCAGAGAATTTTGATATAGAATTTGCCTTGGTTTTATCACAGTACGAAAATATTAATACAACATTCTAAGTATACAATACTTACTTTACAGCCTTATACAACAAACAAGTAATCACAAATTTCTGATTTTCTGTAATAAGTTTACAGGTTTAGTTCACTTTCATAAACGTTTAAGATTATGAAAAATGTAAACATAAACCTGACCTTGACCTTTTCTCCCTCTGATTTGAGAAAACTTTGGACACTACTTCTGTCTGCCCAGGTGTGGGCTCAAGAGCCTTATTTCCATCTCAGTTTAGGGGCTCAGACTGGTCCTCTTCCCAATAGGGCTCTTCTTTCCCCCCCTTGCCCCTAAATTCATAACCCATGAAAAAAGCACAAGGTTCTGGCTCCTAGCGATCACATTCCAGGTCTCTGTGTTTTGTGGACTCTGCTCCCACTGTTCCCTCAGAGGGGAACCAGCGGTACCGGATGGTTCTGTGGAGTCCTGGAGGATGGAGAGCACAGTCTGACATCCTGCCAAGTAGCCAGGAGTTGACTCACCATGGCCTGCTGGCCTTGCTGCCACTTCCCACCGGATGGGATCTGAGAGACTCTCAAGAGGCTGGGTTTCTTCCGGCACTGCATCATCCTGAGAAGCAAAGCAAGTCACACTCTGTAGCCAGACTTCTAAATGAAAACAAGACATTGAATTTTCTATGGACTTTGGTTTGTGGGAGAGTTTTGGTTATGTTTCTTGGTCTTATTTCAGCCAAACATGTCTGCTTTTGATTATTTTTAAAGGATAAGTGATCTATATGTATGTTCTCTTTTTAAATGTAAATGTTTAAAAGTAGGCATTTATGTGTTTCCACAACTGACATCTGATTCAGACTTCATTCTCTCCCCCTCTTCCACCCTTCTCTTCCCCCTTTTCATACTCTTCTATTGGTTCTAATAAATGGTTGCTTTTCAAAAAAAAAGTAAACATATATATATATATATACATAGAGACTTAATTATAAGTGTATTTATATAAAAAGAATAGCTTCTTATAACTTCAGACATTGTAGAACTTAGGTAAAATTGCAGATTTTCTAAAAAAGAACCCAGCACAAAAATGGTGTATCTTTTTTGATGATTTTTCTAATCAACATTAATTGAAGTGTTTTTTAAGGAATTTAAGGATGCTTTAAATATATTTCAGGGGCTATATTTTGGCTTTGAAAATCCAAGAGGTCTTATATTTTTAATTAATATATGTATTTTTTAATTCATAGCTAAACTCAACAACAAAAATAAAAGAATTCTGCATTCACTAAATATTGAGAGGTAATAGAAAATTGGTGCATACAATTCCTAAAGCCACGGCTGCCACGGAGGAGTCTCCATGCCTTAGTCCTTCAGATACCCAGATACCAAGAAAATGGAATTTATGGAGTTGGATCTAATACTCTTTAGAGCCATGGTTATTTAAGAACTCATTCTCTGCACTAATAATTAGTGCATAAAAGTCTGCTTCCAATAACTAGGGGGATAAAGAAGTAAAAGTACTGTATCACATTTGACTTTTATTTGGGATAGATAAAATGCATCATTAACACTTTCTAACAATGGGCTATTCTTAAAGGTTTTTGTAGTTTTTATATTAATAGAATGACAAGGGAATTCCACAGTGCTAAATTAGAAAATTGTTCTCAGAATAGTGACAGTTGTGGTAATGTCAGAGACAAACATCCCTCAATTTATGCCTTACACAATCCCCACAGATTAAATCAATTGGTTTTAGGAAGGAAATGTTCCTAGAAGGTAAGTCATAGAAACAAGGAAGAATAACAAGCAGAGAAACTAGTAAACACATGAGTTAAGTGTAATGTCAAAATCTAAGTATATTAAAGGTATAACAAATTGACAGAATTAAAAGAATAAATTTAAAGAAAAATGTACTAGTTAAGTGGAAATTCTTAAAACATTTATCTCAGTAATAGAAAAACATACAAATATTCTAGATTCTGATAATTTTATGTGGAGAAAATGGGGAGACTGTTTCCAAAATTGCAAGGAAATCTTTTTTGAATTAAGAATATTTACATCGTGCTAAAATACAGTACATTTGTTATGAAGAATATAGAATATTTTTCATTTTTGTATTTCCTAGATGAGAAGATTAAAGTAGCTATCTTTTGTCAATATGCAAATAATTTTATAACGTCTCAACTCATAATTACAAACAAGACCTCAACAATCCCTATAGGATAGTATGAAATGAACATGCAATTAATGCATATATTTTACTATAATTAAAAGTATGATAGATACAACAAAAATACAGAGTAAATTAAATCATTAGTATCTGCTCTTTTTAAATTCTATGTAAGCATTTACATAATTTTTAAATTTACTTATGGTCAAAAGTATACAAACATTCCTCCCATGAGAACACAAAATCTGAGTGAGAAATTCATTTGCTGTCTTTATCAATTAGAAATGTCACCATTTGTTGCAAGAATAGTTTTAAAAGATATGTGGAGCAGTATGTCTTTTAAAATATCTATGATATTTAAAAATCATCGTGATTTTCTATAATTCCTATCATTGAATAATTCATCTAATCATGTATTTAAGAACTAATTATAAATAAATGTATTATCATTACAGGATCCTAAATTTCCAGTGGCTGTATATGAAAATAATAGAAGTATGATTACATTTTTTTCAGGAACACCTATCAACTATTAAAATGAAATATTTAACGGGATGCAGTACAGGTGACAATAAACTAACAAAGAAGCTGTTTGCACCTTAAAATTAACCTGTGTGCTTTTTAATACTGACTGTCTCCTCTACCTTTAAAGAAAAAAGAAAAAAAACCCAAACTTTTCTAATGAGGGAAGAAATTTTGCAGAATGAATGTACTGAATTTCCAATCTCTCAGAGTTCTTGTGCCCATTTTTTTAATTGATTGGATTTTGTAACATTTTCAGTTTTATTGAAAAACAGAGAAGAAAAATAGAGAGTTGCAAATGCACCTTGTCCTCCATGGGCACAGTATCTCCCACATTAGCATCTCCCACCAGCATATTTGCCTTACTATCAGTGAATCCACGTCATTATCACCAAAAGTCTATAGGTTATTTTAGGTTTCACTCTGCACTGCGTGGTACATGGATTTTGAAAAATATATGGCCACAACTAAAATACCATACAGCATAGATTCATTGTCCAAAAAATCTGTGCCATGTCCCCTCTAACTACTGACAACCACTGACCTGTTTTAATTGCATGCAGCACTTTGATTTTCAAGATTATTATGTGTTGGAATCATGTATTATCCAGCCTTTTCAGATTCCCTTCTTTCAGTGAGTAATGTGCACTTAAGGTTCCCCTGTATCTTTTCAGGGCTTGAAACTCATTTCTTTTTAGAGTTGAATAATATTCCTTTGTTTGGATTTACCAGAATTCACCCATACATAAGGGTATCTTCTTTATTTCTAAATTTTGAAAATTATGAGTAAAACTTGCAAATATCTTGTGTAGTGTTTGGCATGAACATTCAACTATTTTGTTTAAATAGCAAGTATCACGATTCTAGGATCATATAGTAATGGCCAGTGTAGATTTTTAGGACATTAACAAACTATCTCTCAAAGAAACTATGCCATTACACATGCCCTCCAACAGTGAGAGGTCCTGTTACTTCATTCCTTTACCAAGATCTATGGCATCAGTGATTTAGACACTGATCATTGTAGTGATGTGTATTGGCATCCACTGTTGTAGTTTGTATTCCACTGGTGGCATATGAGGTGCAGCATATTTCCATGTGCTTATTTTCCATTTATATATCATCATTGGTGAAATATCTATTTATATCCTTTCCTTATTTTTAAAAACATGGTCGTTTGTATTCTTACTGTTGATGTTTATGTGTTATTTTTATACATTTAAGACAGTCCTATGTCAGGTATAATTTTTGCAAACATTTGCTCTGAGTCATGGCTTATTTTCTCATTCTCTTGACTTTTATCCACTGTTCATTTACATCAAAGCAGTATAAGTGGAGTCATATGTACATCATTGTTCTGTTAAAGACCTGGCTAACCCTCTATTCATCCTAGAATATTTATTTTAATATTTAAAGCTCTTTTGGTTATCTTCCCAAAATAATTAAAGACATCATATTAGTAATGCATGCATTCATATATCTTTAGCATTACAACTCAAGCTAAATTTTAGAAACAACCCATACATCTATCAAGAAATGAATAGATACATAAAATGTGGTATTTATACAAAGTTGAGTATGACAGCTATAAAGAAGGATTAATTTGAGTCATTTACATTGAGACCATAATTCTAAGTAGAATAAGTCAGAAGCAGAGGTTAAATATTACCTGGATTCTGTACTATGAAAGACCTAAAGTATAAATAATTTAAAGATCAAAATAAGAGAACTGATAGAAATCAGGAGATAGACTTTGTAGAGATGGGAAGGGTATCTGGTGATGAGGAGTGATGGGAAGAAGAGGAAGTGAAAAACATCAAGATGCGATATGCATATGTATCAGTTCCCTGAGATGAATGCATTCACGTATGGAAAACATATACTAAAAAAAGACAAAGAAGGAAAAAATCCTATGTGAATAGAAAATGGCCTGGGAAATGTGCAAACTGTTTTATCTTCCATCATAACATTCCATGTCACACACTACTCGTACAGCAATTTCTGTCTAATAAAAAGTTTTAAGTATGTCCTTATCTCTCTTATTGACCTGATCTGGTATGATTTAACATCTGCTTCTTCACCAAAGTTAAAGGGGCCATAAAAAGCAAATGTTTGGGGTGATTGATGACATCAGGCAGCCATGACAGCACAACTAAGATGCTCAAAAGGACTTCCAGAACTGTGTCAGAAAATGCCAAGAACAAAGGGATATGTGTAGTTGAAGCAAAGGGGAGTATTTTGATGGAGTTATTAGAAATATTGCTTTTATTTTAATATTTTTAAAAAAAAACATTCACCGTGTCTTTTTACATACCTCATTAACTTTGTAAAGTGTGAATTTCTCTGGCAAACTATCTAAGGCCATTCCTTATTCTCTTTATTAAATTACCATGTTTGATTTCTCTACATTATCTATTTCTACATAAAGTATTTACTTTTCTGGGGTTTTTTCTGTCTTACTGGAATAGAAGCACTGTGAAGCCCTGAAGTGTGTCTTTTTCATCATAAGGAATCTCCAGCAATATAGGTTGACTAGGAAACAGCAGGTGGCCAGTGGAAGGTTTTCAATGAATGAGTGGTTTGTTGGCAGGTATTTTTTTAAAAATCCCCTTTACCGATTAATGTCTTTAAAACATTGCAAATGTGTGCCCTATTTATTTCACTTAAGAGTATGGCCTCAATATGGAGGAGGGTGTGAAGGGAGCACAGGTAATGAGGAAAAAATAAAAACCAAGATACATCATGTACAGGCACAAGCATCCAATGATAAATGTAAATGTATTGTATACCTAAAATGTACCAATAAAAGAATTTAAGCAAAAAAAAAAATAAAGAATTGATGGTGGATCAAGTGAAACCGAAGAAATAAAAAAATAATAATTTTAAAAAACACTTTGCAAAGTACTAGTATATAAACAAACTGACCTTAAAAAATGCTCTCCAAAACTTGAGTTGTGAAAATGTCATCTAATTTAAGGTCCCTAAAATCAAGAGTCACATCCACATTCTCAGAGTATAAATGCTTTGCTTCTTGAGCCCAGGATGGTGACTGAACCCCAAATCCACCAATTTGGCGGCTGCTGGAGTGGATATGCCTCACAAACTGTTGTGGTAATGTTCTAACCCTGAAAGGCCCTATGTTCTTTGAAACATTAAAGAGAAAAATCCAGCTTTTTACTTTCTGAAGTCTAGAAAGCTTTGTCTCCTTTTGAGCTTCTCGAAGTTTCCTACATGATAAAACTTTACTGGATTAGGAAACCTACAGCCCCATTAAGAAATAAATAAAAAGACAGACACTGTTATTTTATTTTTGTATAGGAAGGAATTGAAAGACATTAATTGTTCAGAATTTTGCATGTTAGTATAGCTTGACCCATATCTGGGATTTCATATGTTTATAAAGAAAAATCTGAGAGAGTTAAAAAACACAATGAGAGAGGAAGATCAGAAAGCAATTAAGGAAATATAATTAATTAAGTGTTTTTTTCATATTTACACTTGGAGTTGTACCAAAGTGCAAAAATATAAAATATCCTTCAATCTAGTTTTCTCTGCAAGCCACCAAATCTGAAATTTGAGATCTTTTTACTCCGTTATATGATTTCCAAGTTAGAGTATAATTTATGAAAGTATTTTGCAAAGAAAAAGCCCGAAAATGTGGTTTTGAATGGCCAAAATAAAGTCTCAGTACAGTGGTGAAGTGGCATTTGAATATGTGCATTTATACAGGTTTGACAGATACAGGCCCGTTTTTAACATCAACATCAAGGAAATGAGCAAATTATTTCTAGAAAATTGTAGTAAAATAATCCCCAAGAGTTTAGAGAAAATTAAAGTGAAATGAAAGCAAATAAAAGTATGTAAACAGATTCATGATAAATGTAATTTTTACTTGCTAAAGAGTCATCATTCAAAAGTGATAAAAGATAAGAGTTTTACAGTGAGATAGCTATTTAAACACTTTTGGTATGATTTTCAGGCACTGAAATTTCAGGCACTCGTGGAGATAAAATAAAAATTTTAATAGTATGCCCTTGGAATTAAATGTAAAATAAAATTTGCTTTCCGATGTATTTAAATCCATTTTTATAATTTCTCTGATGTTATTATTTTAGAATTATGAAAAGTAACCAGAAATGGAGTGGGAGAGGAGTAATAAAGAAATCATTTGTGCATGTGTTTATTTGCTTACTTTATTGTTTTATAAGTATATTGAAGTAAATTGAAAAAATATGTTTAAAGAATGTCAGTTAGGATGATGAACACTTAAATGCATGAAGAGCACACGATGCAACTATATTAGGTCATTCACAGATTTTGAGGAAGGGCTGACAGTGGGAGCAATGCCCAGAAGGACTACTTAACACCCATGTCACTGGTTTCTGGGTCCTCTCATTTGTGTCACTACTTGTGCTGAAGAATCAAATATTCAGTGCCAAACTGATTGCCTCCAAATCTTGATTAGTTGCATGAGATAAAAGGTCAGAAAGTTGCATTTCAGATGCAAAGGAGTCACCAATTACAAGCTTTCAGGATTCTCTAATGGTAAAGAAAGAAAATCTGAACTGTTACCATAAAGGCTCAAAATGTTATAGTTTCACAAATAAAAAAAGTATTGGCTGTCATATCATGCTATAAAGTTCATGGCAACTACTTCCTAAATGGATAGTTTTGAATTAGATAGTTCCTTGACTTCAAAAACACAGGTTTCTAAAGATGAAATTTAGATTTTTGGCCAAATGAGGGGATTTACAGTTGCCCTCTTTATCAGAGTGACTTTTTAGTAGTTGCAGAAAACTAATTACAATTGTTTCTTCTTAAATCTTAACTTTATCAATTTCCTAGAGTAATTCTAACTTCCCCAAGGAGTCTCCTACAATTTGAGCATTTCATTCGCTAGAATAAAAAAATCAGATAATAACATGGAGACACAGAACTCATACATTGCCAATGGAAATTTTAAAAGGTGAAGCCATGGTGGAATACAGTCTGACTATTCATCCAGTGATTACATTCTGCATTATCTTATGACCCAGAGATCCCACAGCTAGCTTTACACTCAAGAGAAAAACTGTCTGCACAAAAACATTAATAAATATTTAAGCAAAAGCTTTCATAATCTCCAAAAGGTGAAACTGAATCAAATGTTCATCAATTGATGAATGGATAATTATTATATGTCTATAAAATGAAATTGTATTCATCCAAACAAACAAATGAAACACTGATACATGCTACACATGGATAAAATTTGAAAATGTTATGCTTAGGGAAAAAACTCAGTCACTAAAAGAGCACATATTTATGATTCTATTTCTATAAAATGTACAGAGCAGGAAACTATAGAAACACAAACTTGATTAGTGGTTGTTAAGAACTGTACAAAAAGATAGAGGTTGACAATGTATCCAAAGTTTCTTTTTGAGGTAGTAAACATGGTTTAAAATTTGGTTGTGTTAATATGATAATTTAAATATGACAAAAGCCAGTGATTTTGTACTTTAAATGAGAGCAATGTATCTCATGTTAATTAGATTAAAATAAAGTGTTGTGAGGATGTCATTGAGGGACAGCAGCTGATGCTGTACAGATCGCTACAGAAATGGTTTCAGGTAGAAACTCCACTGCTGCTCCAGCCTTTGTCCATCCCACCACATCTTGTGCCAGAAGTAGATTTTAAAATCACACATTATATTTATCTTTTTTCCCCTTCATGTATTTCTTCAATATGCACTGACAGGGAACTCTTATAAACTCAGCCCTATACTAATACCTTGGAAATAAATGAGAAACAAATTTTACTCTCAATAAATCATCTAGCAACACAGTTGATAAATGAAAAAATTTTAATACAGAAAGCATCATGATAATATGGGTGTTGTTGACACTATAGCAAATGTGCCCACTGAGTTTAACAGTTAGTCAATGGAAAAACAGTCCACATGTAGTAAGAGAAAGATATGAACAGGTTGATTAATATAGATATCATAGCTTAGAGGAAAGATGGAAGAGGTACACATAGGGACATACAGATTAAGCCAAAAAGAGACATTAATGTTTCATTAGAAAATACTTGGTAGCTACAAAGAATTTGTCTCCTCTTTCATGGGCTATGGAAAGCTATTGATATCTTAAGAATTGGTTAAACTTGAATTTGAATTTAAGGATATTAAATTTGTTAAGAATGGAGGATGGGGCCAGGGATTTAGCTCAGTAGCACTATGCCTACCTTGCTAGTACAAGGTCCTGAGTTCGATTCCCTGTACTACACACACACACACACACACACACACACACACACACACACACAAAACAATGGAGGATATCTAATTTCTAGGGTAAGGTAAGTACCCAGGAACAAAAAGATGCACAATATATACAGTATGATTTGATTGATACAAATTTGAGAAAATGTCAACTAATCAGTTTACTCCAAGGAGATTGGTGGCAGGGCACTAGGAAAGTGAGGGAGGGATTCCCAAGCTATTAAACCTCCTTTATCATTTATTAAATACTGTCTTGAAATAGTAATTTTCAGTATACTTATCTTTTATCCACTTACCACATATGTTTTACATTGTATGCAGGCAGTCTTATGGATACAGTGATAAAATTGTGTTATTTCTGAAGTTAGGTACATTTTGGTTTGAAATCAGGCAAAATGTAAAATCATTTCATTGACTACTGGAAACATTATTAAAAGGTAACTTGAGTGATCAAACTATCCTTAGTTTATGAATTTTAAAAATAGTTATTCCCATGTTATTTACTCTATTTTCTTTATGCTTTCTTAAATTTGTTCTTTTTCTCATTTTTTTCTTCTTCAGCAGGCTTGCTGAGGTATAAGTGACATAAACTGCACATGTTTAAATTACACAAGTTTGATAAATTTTGATACATGAGTATTCCTGTGACCTCTATTAATTGCTTTACTATTATTTTTTCAATATTTTCTATACATACATTCTATACATCTAACTCATTGATACTCATCATCTCCATTCTGCTATGAAATCCAAATCAATGGGTTTTTGTTTTACTTTTATTTGTATTGTTATATTTTTCTGTTCCAAATTTTTAATTTTATTTATAAGGAGAATTTCTATTCTTTATACCATTTTCCTTGTGCTTAGAATTTTATTTTTTTATTCAATTCAATAGTGTTCATTTTGTCCTTATTGGTTGGAATGTTTTTGCAAAGTGCTGGTTTCAGTGTCTTTCTCATATATAACGATTCTTGTTGTCTCAAATTTGGTGTCTGTTCATTGTCTCTTTCTCCATGATCTGATATTTTTCTTTCTTCGGTTGCCAATGAATTTTGTTTTGCCTGCTGATCACTTTTGAATAGTATATTATGAGATTCCATGTCTTTTTAAAATTCTATGGACCAAGTTGGTATGTTTATTTATTTTTTATTTTTTAATTTTTTTTTGGTATCGGGGATCGAACTTGGGTCCTTGCGCTTGTGCAACAGGTGGCGAAACCACTGAGCTAAATCCCCAGCCCCCATTGGTATGTTTATTGTTTTGACATAAAATCAACCTAGTCAATTCAGACTATATGATCTGCAAGTCATGGGATCAACAAAAGCGTTATTTTCAAATCTTTGCTGGACTGTTCAGAGCTGTCCCATATGTTCCACATCCACTGCCTAATCTGGAATTCCTGGCAAGGCTTTATGTCATAAAGCCTTCATCTTTTATGCTTCCAAAGTCTCTCTGCATGACATGTACATGAGAGTCACATATGGCAGTCTCAGAGGTGAGCTCAGGAGTTCATGACTCTGTGGCCCTAGATGTCTCACATTTGTCATGACCTCCAGACATTGTCATGCTGCATGACTTTTTTTTTTTTTTTTACAATACTTGGCCAGAACTGGGATTTCATTTATGAGGATCTGTCATGAATTTGCCCCATTTGTGCCTCTGCATGACTTTGAGGCAAGAGGACAGAGAGATGAGATACCACATAGTAATAGCTCAGATGTCCCTGTCCTCTTGGAACCATGTGACCCTACTGAAGAGGAAGCTCACCTCCTTCAGAGTTTTAGTCACTAGAATCCATCTTCACTGTTACTGCTCCCACTTCAACAGATGGTAGTTTGGGTGCTGAACAGAAAAAAGGTAAACAAATGATTTCTCTGAATGTTAGTAGACCCTTGCTTCTCTTCCTAAGCCACAGCTGAAAGAGAACCCTTGTTTGATTTGTCAGGGCTCATAGGTATTCTCAAATTTCCAGCTGTGTTCCATCCATCCAAGGGCCATAGGCAGGGTCAAAAGACATCTCACCTCTGTTTCAGGGATACCTCCAATTGTAGTCTTCCTCCTCCACTCACTCGTTGCTGTTGCTTTTTACTTCTCAGAGACTTCAAATAGCTGCTATGTGCATTCTGTCTGATTTTAGAGAGGTATTCTGTGGAACACATAGGGCACAGTGTATCTAACTTCACATTACATGGAGCTAGAGCCCTTGCCCTTATTTATGATTCAGTGAAATATAATTTTATATTATTAGTAGTATAATTAGTTCTAATGGGAGAAGTCACTGAGTTTGGAAATCCACAATGTATTTTAGGAAATTCTTTTAACATCTGCTCTCTGATATCTTTATTTGTTTCAAGCCTTTTTTTTTTTCAGTGTAATCCTATGGAAAATTCATCAATGTGCAAGCTTTGTCAACTTGCATTTGGGAACAATTTCTATGTACCCAAAATTCTGCTTTTTCAGGAGTAAAATCAGGAAGAAATTATCTAATTGACTAATATATTAGTATATATAGCTAATATATTAATTGAAATAATTTCATTCTGGAATCAATGCAAAATTCTAAAATATTCATATTTTAGTCTTAAATAAATTCTTTTTAAAAATTTTTTTGTCTTGCTATGTATTTCAAGCTGGACCCACCATGTATTGCAGGCTGGCCTTGGAACTCACTGAGATCCTCCTGCCTCAGCCTCCCAAGTGCTGGGATTACAGGCCTGCCCCACCACACCCGGCATTAAATAACTTCTCTATGACATGTGAAACTTGGTTCATTTTTCTTGATGAAGAAACATCCAGTTTTGGGCATGGAAGTGACTCCAAACAGCAAGAGTATGAAAAAAAACAATGAATGGGCCCCACAGAGAGCATGAACACCAAAGGTCAATATCCAACGCAGCCAACTCACCCTGTGCAGCCTTCTGGGAATCCAGGCTAACCTCAGACCTCGCATCTTCCTCAGGCTCCAACGTATACTGATGGTCCACCTGCCTATTCAGAGCTCTATCATCTGACCTTTGTATACCCAGGGGCTGCCACCGTCCCTACCATGTCAGCTGCATTTCCTGGTGCCTCTCTGTATCTTCCCATGGCCTGGGCTGTAGCTTTTTGGCCTTTAGATTCCACAATCCCCATGGCTGTTTATCCAGTGGGTTCCATCTACCCACCTGGTTGAACAGTGCTAGTGGAAGGAAGGTACAATGCAGCTTCCAGATTTGGAGCTGGGGCTACTGCTGGCAGGATTCCTCCTCCGCCTCCTGGATGGCCTCCCAGTGGTGCTCAGCTTACAGTCATGCACGAATCCAATGTCCTTGTAACTCAGCAGAAAGGTAACTTCTTCATAGGTGGTTCAGATGGTGGCTATACCACCTGGTGAGGACCCAATGCCACCTCTGTGCAGGGAAAGACATCACATACCTTTAGCATTTCTCACAATGCAACTGCTTTAGTCATAGTAACCTGAAATTGCAGTTTAGACACATGTTGTTGGGATGTCTCTTTGTTGCCAACACTTCGGGCATTTTTCAAATGTAATAAAGGAACCATGTATGGTAGCAGTACTTCCCTAGAGCATTTTGAGGTAGGGGAGGTCTCCATTCATAGAACGAATGTGGGCAAAGCAGCCCTAAGGATCTTCCCTTAATTCCTCTGGAGTAATACTGTGCTATGCTGGTCTTCGCTTTTAGTAATAAAACATCAAATTAGGTTTGGAGGGAACTTTGATCTTCCTAAGCATTACAGTTGTCAAATTATTCGGATTGGTCCTTAATCTCCTTGAAATCTCTGATGTCTATTACTTGTTAAATGAAATGCAGTAGCTGTCTGCCTTTTCCTTTGCATCCCTTGTCCCACTTGCTGACCTCAGCCTTGTCTTCCATTCTCTCCTGCCAATCTCCAGCGGATCAGGGGTGCGGGACAGAAAGCCAGTCAGAGTCCTTTCCTTCTCTCCTTGCACTTCTCCCCACCTGCCATCTTGTAACTCGTTTCCATGCGGAAAAGTTTTAGATAACTTCATGGATTGAATTTTAAGGTAGTCTTAGAAGCAAAATAAGTAATGCGTTCTTTTAAGATTTGCTTTTCCCATAACTCTTTGTTTAAGGTGAGGATTATCTGACTCTAACCTGTAACTTCATTAACCTAACAAAGTTACCCTGGCAGGGCGAATTGACAATGCATATGTGTCTACCTTGTGTCTGTGACCTATAAATAGGAACTGGAATTGTATTTACACATCAAAGACCACTAGGGATGAGATAATGGCTAAAAGGATATAAAAAGGGAAATGCTGAACAAAGGGGGCTGGATAGTAACCAGACCTGTTTCTGGTGTTCCCAGCCGCTCACGAGAAGAAATTTTATTATTTTATTATCCGAATTCTGTGTCTCTGTGTATTTCTTTCCGAGATTTCTGCAACGGTTTTTCATGAGGATCCTCTGAAACCCTGATGTGCCTCAACCATAGGCCTTATTATGGGTACTTTTATGTCTCCTTGGGGAAAAGTAGAGGGACCCTTTGGACCCTCCTCATAGCTTGTGTCTGCATACACAAACCTAACCCAAATTTACTTTGGTGTCAGAAAACCTGAGCTTTGTTTTAACAAAGGATATCAGTGCAAAATGTCCCATAAAAGAGTTTGTTCACAATATGAGGGGTATGGCAGAGGATGCATTTCAAAAGGTTGATTTCAGAGCCAAATTAAAGGGAATTTTCAGATCAAAAACTGGTTACCAGTTTTTGACAGAGTGTCTGATGTAGCCACTCATGGCTTCCAAGAATGCTTCACTATAAAATGACCTGAGTCCAGTGGAATCTCATCAGGGTTATGAATGTTTTAGGGATCCTTAATATTTTGACTTTTTTTTCCTGAAATTGAACCTCATTTTATTTTATCTTATAATTTCAGTTCATCTAAATTTTATGTTCTGTACATGAGATGTTTGACTGCACCATTGACTGTTATGGAAGTTCAGTGTTGTGTCTCTCTCTACACTGTGGCACACTTAACTTGTGGCTTTTTATACTAAAAATGTAGAATAAAGACTATTTTGAAGATATGAAAAGAAGAAACATATCCAGTTTCACACTGAACTTCTCTTACTCATGGATGTGATGAAACCAGATACATCTGGTTTAGGACAGCAAAATTGTCCACGTCTCTTCTTAACTTCACATTCACTGAGACATTTGTTGGCTGGATTCAGACACAATGGAAGTGTTTGCTTTACAAATGCTAAAAGTCATGTCTCTCTCTCTCTCTCTCTCTCTCTCTCTCTCTCTCTCTCGCTCTCTCTCTCTCTCTCTCTCTCTCCTGAGCAAGACTGCTTATAATCCTCAAGAATAGGAATTTTCACTTTATAAATAGAAGTTTCCTTTAGAGGAAACTTCATAGATGATAAAACCTAGTAAAAGATAAATTAAGACATAGATATATCATATATATGTATATATACAAAATACACATATTCTTCTATCAATGTGCTGTTACTTTACAGAACTTTACTATAACTTTTGAAACCCTTCTTAGAATTTTCAGATACCTTTTCAATTTTAATTTCAAATATATTGAAATTGTGCAAACAATTTCATAGTCACAATTACATAGTCACAACTTTTTTTCTAAGTTCCACATGATCACTCTAGTAGAAAGGATGGCAAATAATGACTATAGAATCTGTAGACACAACTCATACACTATATCCAAATGTATATGTAGCTGAATCGAGAGAATTTTATTGCAGGAGCTTAAGTATATTTGTTACCAAGCAACATTCAAGTCAAAGAGGCTGGGGACTCAGTTTATGTGAATTAATTTGAGGAAATGCTCATTCGTGGAGGTGGGTTATCAGGACACATATTTGCTGGAATGTGATGAGAAGGTAAGTGGAGGTAGAAAAGAGAGAAGTGTGCATTCATTTTGTGTTGGGAGGAAGTGATGGGTGTCTTTCCTCTAGGAGACATTTGTGCTGGTTATTTAAAATACAGCCATCATGTTGAAGAATCAAAACCTCAGTTTCACCAAAACAAGAATAGACAATCTATCAGAGGAATAATTACATAAACAAAGCTGAATTTCAGTCTATGAGAACAAAGTACTGACCATAATTTGCTATAGAATATGAAGTAGGCTGTAGGTATAGTCAGACTTATGTGGATTGCCAAAACTTAATCAGAAGATTATTGATAAATATTGAATTGAATGACTGCATAATGATATCTTTTCTAAGAGAGCTTGATTTGTGCATCTCCACAAGAGGACTTTATCTAATTACTGAGGCTATAATTATTGAAATCATTTGCTGAGATAAGTAGCACTGGTTTCACAATAAGGACAAGCTTGACTGGAGGAGCATGCCATCCAGAATCTGTTGGCTAAAACTGTCCCCCATGACTCAGCTGACCTGACAGCTGTCTCTGATATTCAGATTGAACAATCCTCTTTTTCTGCATTACCTTTAAAATGATGATGTCTTATATTTATCCAGATCAAAATGAAAACTTCCTCCATATCTAAAGTTGTGGAGCAAAAGAAAATACCTATTAATATCAGAAAAGCTTTTAGGATTATTTTTCTCCTCGTTGGTAATGTTAAAATAACTTTGTAAGCAGGATACTACTGTGTCTGTGATGATCAATCAGAAGATACTGTGCTATACTTATTCATTCTTATTTCTCTCATCCCTAACTTTGAAATCATTTAATGCAGTTAACTGGTAGACAGTTAAAACTCAACTTCAATAAGATGAAAAAATATTCTTTAACAATGTGGCAGTTATATAGACTTCTTTCTCCTTCTGAACCGAAATATACGATGAGATTAAAATACATATACATATAGTAAAATAGAAATACAAAATCTAAAAGAAATACTCAAATGCCAGAAAATAACTTTACTGATAAACATTGTTCAGTAATTGAGTACAAAAGAAAAGTTTGTTTTCTGGATCATATTGAAGTGGAAAAAAATATTTCTTTGCTAGTAGAGGATTAGCTCTTCTTAGACCTAAAGAAAACATGATTACCTATTTACTTTTCAGCTTAAGTTGTTGATCATAAGAAAAGTCAGCTACATAAGAAGCTAAATTTTATTCCTTTTCAGATTACAGCCTGCTTTGGATGGAAATTCTTTTTATTTTTTAGAGCTTTGTAAAAAATGTTAAGAAATAACTGGTAAATAAATATTTGTAAAAGATAATATTCTATTCTCTAGCTTCAATACTGTATTGTCTGATTTCCAAAGATGTAACAGGCAGTAATTCAAGAAATTGCTTTGCTGTAAGGCTTTTGGACAGTCCAAGTGAAGATAAAATAATTGTCATTCCTGTGTTCCAACAGCAAGTGAAACAATTTCACAATGTAAGTCCTTCACTTGAAACATTCTATTTTCAGATGTCAAATCTTGTAGCCAAAACCAATATCCAAATACCTTATCCAAGAAACCTGGATGAATTTCCTCATGAAACCAAAAACGGGGAAGTTGGTTGTGGCCACCTTCAGCTGTTAATGAACCCAAGAAATTGAAGTCATGCCTGGCCTTTGTCTCCCTATTTCTTGGCTCCACATGTCTTAACTTAGCTGTTTAAGGTTAATATCATACTGGTTCAATAATCTGACTACCAACTTCTCTCACCCAAATTTCCTCACTTTACTATCCATCTTAAAAAATATGCATATCTTTCTTGATGCTGAGCTTAATAACCTCCATAGATATAAATTAGCTCATTTTATGCTGTTATCACTTAATACCATAAACTGGGTAATTTATAAAGAATAAACATTATGTTCATGGTTTTGGAGCCCAAGAATTCCAAGGCTGAGGGTCCACGAGTGGTGAGGGTTCCTGCTGATGGGGACTCTTGGAAGAGTCCTGAGGTGGGACAGGGCATCACATGACCATGCAATGTGGACAAACTGTCTTTTCCAAAATTCCAGTTCTTATAATATTGGACTCACTGTTTTGATAACCTATCAATCAATTATCCCAAGTAAATTAACCCATTCAGGAGGGCTGGATACACTCATGCTCCAAAGATCCTACCTCCAAATACCAATAAATATGTTTGGGGGCATCCTGTTTCCAACACACGAACTCTTAAGAACAAGGGTTCAGTCCATAGCAAAGACTCATTTTCTCACTAACAATCAAAAGGCTGGACTTGTGAGGTTTTCTGGTTGCTTTGATTTGTGTCACACGCCTACCTCTATCAAAGTACAACTTTGCTTAATCTAAGAAGAATGGTATTTTTTCTACCATGGAAACCAGAGATAAGGAAACAAATGTGTCATCTAATGGTCAGTACAGCACATTTTCTGAAAATATTTTCCTTTGCTCCATTAAATCATTAAATCGGATATCTATTGCTTTTCTCTGGTTCTCCACACCAAGAAGCAGATCATGATGGCCAAAATCAACAAGCACTGTGTCTTCTGTCCTCTATTTGTATCCAAGCAATAGGAACTCTGGACCTGGCACCGAAGGGTCCTATCTGGCTAAAGGTATCCCTCACCTCAAGGCCATAGCTTCTTTCAGGGTACACTTTTCTCTACAAATTTCCCACCCCCCCACACTTTCTAATTACTCCAATCTGATAGTGCTATTCTTTTGTCCTCTTAGAAACTTGCCACAACTTGTTTCTCTCATCAGTCTGTATTTGTTTCATAATTTTCAGTTTTTAATTTTACCTTTAACTTAATTTTATTTCATTTATTTAATTTCTTTCTGAGTAACTTTATTTTTAACATTCTACATTGTTCATTGATGGGTTGGTCTTAATCCATTTGTGCTGCCATAGCGAACTATTGAAGACTGGATAATTTATAAACAAAAGCACCTCATTTCCCACAGTTATGGAGTCACTGGCTGGGCCTGGTCTCTGCTTCCGGTGTGGTACCATGCAACTGCATTCCTCACAATAGTAATGATCCATTCATGAGAGGAGATCATCTTCACCTCAGGGAAGGCCACACTTTTCAGTACCATCACATTGGAGATTAGAGAGGACACAAACATTCAGAATGTAGCACTCATTTTAGGCATTTTGATCTTTTTATGAATCTGGGTTCTATTTTCTACCTAAGATTTATGAGTACCAGTTTTACTCTGGATAATGATGCATTTGAGAGGCAGTAACAACTTTTTTTTTAATAGTAGTTGTTTTACATTGGCCACAGAATACACGTGTGAAATGCTTCTCTGAAGTTGAGGTCGGAATGAAAAGTCTTAAAGACAGCAAACTATTGGTCTTAAATAGAATCTCATATTTTGTTTGTCTATAACCTCTAAATAACAACAGATGCTAAATTATAGAAACCATCCATTCACTTCTGCTCTTAGATCTTTATTACAATTCTTTGCTGCTCTGCTTAGAGCTTTTGCTGTCCTATTAAGCTGACGATGTGACAATCATACTATAATTTATTTTAAAGTTTTTTTTTTTTTTTACTTTGGAAAAGCTTTTCTCCTACCAGACCTATTTATTTTTTTTCTTTTCACTATTAAAATGTCACAATTAAAATGCAAATCAGTAGCACTCCCTTATTACTTAATATTTACAGTATACTATTGTGATATTGAGATATTTTTCTGTTCCATTTTTAGTAGAACTTAATTATGATTAATACTGTGTAATATGAATTTTTTAAAAAAATGTGAGCTTGACACTTTGGAAACCTAGCCTAAGGCTGCACAGTTCCCATTCTGATCAGTTCATTAAGTCTACATCCCATCACTTGCCTCAACAGGCTCTCATGTTTAGTCTCTGTACATCTACATCTAACAGGGCAAGTACTGCACATTGAATTGCCCCAGGGCCCACAGAAACCATTCAAATTATCCAATTTATAAGGAACTTATAAAATTAGGTCAATCCCTCCCCTTCACTTACAAATATAAAGCTGCCTTTGTGGTCCCATCTTGTGACCACCATGAGCACCCATGTGACTTTGTTTGGCAGCTTCTGCCACTCTGAGTTGTAACAATGATTTGGACCTTTTACATATCGGAGTATCAGTATGTTGTCTCCTTCCATCAAAATAATTTTTTAACCTTTAAGAACCCATTCATCTCATTTTCATCTATATTTTTATTTTCTCATTTTTACTTGATTATTTTAAACCTCTTTTGTCCTGAAGAACTTGGTGCTAGTTCTCAAGGATGGCTCTAATTTTATAAAATTGTACAACCTTTTTTTCATAAAATGATAAGAAATAGTTTCCCCTTTCAATGTCTTTATTTATTTTAACTTTTCATTTCAAATGACTTTCTACTAGACTGACTTAAGGCTCTCATTTCTTTATTCCTTATCCCATGGAGTTAATCCAGTATAATCTACACATCTCAAATTTTATAAATTTAATCATAGCTGCCCAATTTCTTTTGCCATGTTAGGTAACATACTCACAGGCTACAGGATTAAGGCATGGATATCTTTGAGGATAAGTTGTTTTTGTTATTTTTCTTTCCACAAAAACTTAAAGGCAATCAGCTCCCTGGACAGAGACTCAAGCAGAAGCAGAGTCTTCCAACACAATGTATCTTGAAGGAGAAGGGAACTGTGCTAGCTGCAACCATGCTCATCTGTCTTCCAGACTCGAGAAAAGCAACTTAACTCGGCTCAAATGTGGTAACTTATGAAAGCTGAGCAGCACACACATAAACATAGGAATATTTGAGGCTATAAACACTAGATTTTGAGTACTTTATTTTAAATTATTTTTATATTTTAAGCATATTAATAGAATATGTACAAAAAGTAATGGTGGAACTAACAAGAGTGTTACTAGTGGATCCAGTGGTATTTGGAGAGCCTATGGCAGATAGATATGGATCACAGAACTTTTGTAATCACAGTAGTAATCCTTTGATTTTATTTTTGCCGAGTCCTATATATTTTTCCTTGTACAACTCCTTCCCTTTTTATCAACACTTCTAACTTAACTCTGTGGTCCAGAAGATGATTACATTTTAACATGTCATCAAGTTATCATATGACCGAATATTAGTATTCTGAAATGGTGTATAAATTGGATATTCACAACAGCCTAACTGGACACATGATATATGAGATCAACTTTAAGGTACTCCTTAAGGCACAGTTAACTTTTATTACCAAGTAGCTCAGATTATCACGGCATCTACTCTGGTTACATAGCCCCCATTTTCAACCAACATGTATGATTTCATGAGAAATTCCTTATACTTAGCTGACTGAAGAAAAACAGTTGGACCTTGTTTACACATGGTTGTCTACCATGTTCTAAAATCACCTAATAGTAGAAAATAATAAAATTATAGTTCCAATCAGGAGGACCTTGAATGCTAGTGGTAAAGGTAGATCTCATTAGTCAGAAACTCAAGCAACATATCTGCTTGTTCACTTCCCTGGAAGCAGATAAACAGACTCATGAGCCATGACTCACATGCTGGCTGATGCTCATGGGGTAGAAAAAATATTATTTACAAATTAGTGTCAGGAGGGGGAGATAAGTAAAAGGTCATCCCAGTATGGACAAAAATGTAAAACCATAACAGAGAAATTGCTCAATATCCAAGTAGAAAAGATGGTTGGTCCTATGAATATATTACACTGTAAATAGATTGTTTTTCCAGAATTGCAAGCTCTTTCTTAAAGGCCTCTTGAATAAAATGACAAGGTAACATAGACAGAGTTTAACGGTGAATTCTAAAATGTGTATTTCCTCTACCTAAGATTTAATTTGCACACAGCCCATTTGCCACTAACAATGATCACTCCCAGGAGAATAATCTGTCATCTGTAACACTTTATCACAACAGTTTTTCATATTTTAAATGATAGAATTTGTGTTCCTTTAGAATATATATATATATATGTATATATATCTATCTATATATATAAAATATTTGTTCTCAGCATGGACTTGCTTTTCTTGTTTTATAGAAAGCTCTATACAAGATCATATACTAGAAATCATCATAAGGCCTTGTCACACAACACCTTAAAATGATTTTACAGAACAGTGGAATAATACTGTAAGATAAACACCAGCAGACTAAATACTTTGCATTGCTGGACAACATCCTAGAGCATATGATATATGCTCTGTTTGACTGATCAGTGTTACATAGTTCTCTTTCTGTTATACCCATCATTCATGGCCCCCAGAGCTAAAATGTGGACACTAGAATTGTTCTTAGGTCTTCATTTGTCCTTGGGAAATATTTTGTTTCATGTCTTTGTAACTTTAGAGCATTATGATTGGGGTGCAGTTGCCACTAAAGGAAGGAGCATTTTCCAAGAGACTCAAATGGATTCCATTAAACCTGAAGCTAAGAAGCCTGTGGTCCTTCTGTTGTTGAGGCCTTACACAAAGTGTTGGGGTTTAATATACAAACTGGGACAATTTGTCTTGATTGGTTTTCTATACTGAATGAAGGCAAAAGGAAATATGAATGAACTTATATTTTAGTCCTTAAGTTTAAATATTCAATAAGCAATCAAATACACAACAAATGAATTGTGAATGAGATAGAAAATAAACACAAATCATCCAGAGATGAACAGAATGGGATGCAAGATTTTTTATCTCTGCTCTTGGGAGCAATATGATTGTGTCTGACTTAGAAGGATGACTGGCAAGCTAGTGAGGCTTAATGGTATTGCCTTTGGTCAAGACAAATATAGATAGGGGTGCGCACAACTACTGGGTCCACAAAATCATCCTACACTGTAGGACCCTTGAAGGTCAATTAGGCATCACCTCCACCTATGAAATGAGGACTACGTTTCCCCCAAATCCCTCTCACTGTAAATTTCTCAGGAAAAATTTTCCTATGAAAGGAATTCAGGATGCATAAAATGCTGGAGTAAAGAGAAAGCCACTATTCTTTGCACAGAGAAGCAATTACTGGCAGCATCCTGACAAACTCTTGAGGACCACCCACTAGCTTCACTTTCTCAACATGGACATTTACCGGTGCTTCTTAAAAGTCATAAAAGAAAGCATCAACTTTGTCTTAGTTACTTTTCTCATTGCTGAGACAAAACAGTTGACACTCAAAGTTAAAAGATGTAAGATTTATTTCTGGTAACAGTTTGTAGCAGTTTCAGTCCATAATATGCTGGCTCCACAGCAGGGTGGCATGGCAAAGTGGCATTGGAGAGAAACAGTCCATGGCAAAGCAGATCAGGCAGAAGACAGCCAGCAATGAAGTAGCAAGCAGCAAGCAACAACAGAAGCCCTCTTTCTGTCCCTCATATTCTATCCAAGCTACCCTTAGGGTGAGTAGCACTCACTTCCAGAGTAGAGTACCCTTAATCCTAGCATCATACCTTGAATCCATCCAAGCATCACACACTCTGGATTCAGCCACCTCTGAAAAGCCCCTTATGACCCCATGAGGCTTTGGGGGGACATCTAGATAAAGCTGTAACAAGCTCCCACTCAAAGAGACTTGAGGAACTCTGGTTTCCTCCTTCAGGTGAAAAACTTCAGTCCAACTTCTGTGACCCTCAGTGGCAGCTCCCCTGGTAGTTTGTGGCATTTTAATCAATTCCAATCCCCAGCCAATTGCAAAGTCATGTAAAGACTTAATCCTGAGTTCAGTTGCTAGCAGCTTCTGTTTTCCGACGGAATGCAGACTGATATTGGATTGTTGCTCTTGGAAAACTGCAAATGGAACACATGTTTTCTGTGTCAACTTAGTGTTTAAAGCTAAATAATTGTCCAGCCAGCTGTTTATTCAGGTCAAGCTTGCTTTTCACCACACAAGGTATAAAAGCTAAAAAAGAGAAATTATGAGGAATTTTAGAAAGAAATAAAAGTCTGTGTCATTACTTTTCTATATTGAGTAAGAATCAGTAAAATAATCAATCCTCTTGACTACTCAAATATTCAAAGATCTTTAGTGATTTATCTCAGCCAATGGTGGTCTATGTCACAAGAGCTGCAGTGGGTTGTTATCACTGAAAGCTCTAAAAGGCTTGCCATCACTGATTAGGCCAAAAAGGACTTAATATATTTGTCTTTTTTTCCCTTTTATGGTTACTTCTGAGAGCTTAGATCCCAGAAATAATGTTTCAATCTTCAGGATCTCTGGAACCAGCTACATTAAGAAGGGGAAGAAAAAAACAAACAACAAGAAAAATGAAATACAAAAATCACTTACCTATGCAATTCAACAAACTATTCATTGAGAGTCAAATTAAATAAACCATTGTAATATTAGTTAACATAAACACTTTAATGCCTAAGAGTGTTATCTATCTTGCACATTGTTTTTGTAATACTGTATTACAGTTCTGAAACTGCTTGAAATATAATTTCATAATGTTCTATAATTGAAGTCATTTCTTTAAATACTTAAAACTTTTAAATGCCTTTAAATTCAATCTTTGCTATTTTTTCCTATAATGTAGTTTCTTTGACAGATTTAAAATTAGGTTTTTGTAGAAGCTTTTGTTCAGTGTATAGAACAAAATTCAGGGATTAATAGAGCCATATGCATGCATACAAATCTTTTGATAGCATGCTCCTAAATAGTGTCTGGTATGTGTTTTTATTTAATGTTTCTCTCTGATGATATCTATGAGTATATAAAAACATTCAAGCCAGAAAAATTGAGGTCTTTGCTGATTGTAGATAATCAAACATAATAGTAGCTGAGAACAGGCTCTAGGTGTTATAAGCAATACCGGCTGGAAAGCAGTCAATAGGAAATTATAAAATATCACAGACAACATTTTGAGAATGATGGATTCAATTCACTTAATGCTGTCTACAAGCTACCACTTACTTGCAAGCAATAGCAAGATAT